>NW_027203004.1:2697500-2834697 GCF_024711535.1 Dipodomys merriami
CCAGTTTCTGCTGCTGTCATCTTCTGTGGAAAGAAATAATCTGAGCTCTAGAAGCCATTTTGCTTATTCTAGGCCCTTAGAGTAAGTCTGGCTTTTATACTTAGACATTAAGATATGTAGTGATAAAAATAGCAAACAACATTTTTCCTATTCTATTTATTACTCAAATTGGAGTTTGAGAAAGTGACTTCTAATTAAGTGCTTCATACTAATAAGAGTTATTGGTAGAATTTGAAAACATATTTGAGTAAGTTCCTCAGTGAGCTGTGCAAAAGAAACCACAGCAAGTGTGCTGGGTCCTCCAGTCTAACCTCTTGACCAGGAAGGAGCACCTCCCTGCTAGGCCTCCAAATTGAAAAAAGAATACTGCTTATATCTCAGATTACATGCCAAAGCTAGATACCAAAGAAAGATAAGGATAAGTGATTAGTTTGACTTTGGAACAATGCAGATGGCAAAGAGAGTTCTAAGTGAACAGAAACAAAAAGAAATTTTCTTTTGTTCATATAGTACAATAAAAAGAGCTTTTCTTATTATCACTAAATTGTGGTTATTTGTACTTAGTACTAGCTTCTTGAAACTCCTAAAACACTCTTTCACATGAACTCAGAAGTTCCCAAGGTATCAGCTTGACATTTGATGAGAAAAATTCATTTTTACACTAAAAATATTTTATTGTAAAGATGCTGTACAGAGGGGTTATATTTACACGAATAAGTTACATTTCTCATTGAAAATTGTTTCCCACTCTATTGTTTTTCTCTGTCTATCCCTTCCCTCCACTCCTTCCTCCCCCCATGTCCCCCATGTTGTTGTAAAGATCATTCCCGCTTTAATGTAACCTATTATTGTTGCACTGGGTCATCTTTCAGCATTTTGTTATTTCCCTTCCCTTTCCTCAAATACATGCATATATAGGATGGAGGGTACCAGAATCAAAGACAAGAATTGCCAGGGATAAAACTAATTTGAAAAGAAAAATGAAATAAAGTAAAAAGAAAGAACTAGTTACTGTACATTGGCTATATCAAGGTTGACAACTAAACAAAATAAGACCTGTTGTTTCAATATCTTCGTGTTCATTTCAATTAGCATCATTTTGTATGATCACACATATGTTTATAGTACTTCAGCTATTATAATCCTCTGTCAGGACTAACAGGATAATACTAATTGCAAATAAGGGAAATCATAGAGCCTATGTTTCTTTGGGCCTGGCTTACTTCACTTAATATGATTTTTTCCAAGTCTATCAATTTTCTTATGAAAGGGACAATATCATTCTTTCTTACAGAAGCATAAAATTGAGTAAATATACCACGTTTTCTTGATCCATTCATCTATTGTGAGGCAACTGGGTTGGTTCCATATCTTATCTATGGTAAACAATGCTGCAATGAACATAGTTGTGCTGGTAGCTTATTGTGCTCTATTTTGAAATCATTTGGGTGATGGCCAAGAAGTGGGATAGTTGGATCTTACGGGAGTTCTATGTTTAGTCTTTTTAGGAACCTCCATACTGCCTTCCATTCCCACCAACAGTGTAGTAGTGTTCATATTTAGCCACATCCTGGTCAACATCTGCTATTATTTGTTCTCTTGAAAATGGCTATTCTAACTGGGGTGAGGTGGAATCAATGTGGTTTTGATTTGCATTTCTTTTATGACCAATGATGCTGAGCATCTCCCTTCTCCTTTCTAGAGGCTACACAATTACAGATTTCTAGTGTCTCACCAGAGGCATAGAAACTTGTAATGCTGTGTGTGATTTTAGTTTTACATTCACTTCCTTGGAGCTTAAACTGACTCCTATAACTTACAATAAAGGTTTATACTATTTCACTTACTGAAAAATAAGTAATTTTCAAAAACGTAGAAAAAAATCTCTTGGTCAGGGGTTCCAGATTTTTATTGGGAAATTTTTATTTCGTTGCTTGTTTGTTATATCACTTAAGCACACGTTGAATTTTTGGTTTTCCAACCAAATCTTCAACAACCAAAAGCTATGTTGCCTTATTGGATTTCACTTCATAAGTTAGCAAAAAATTGACATATTTTTGGTTTGGTCTTTCAGGGATTTTTGGCTTATGGAGTGTTAGTGGGCCAGTACACAGGCTTGGACTAAGGGTCTGGAAATCTTGCTTAGATTATTTTACTCAATGCTGTCACTGTGCCACTTGAACCACATATCCACTTCTTGCTTCTTAATTGAAGATAAGAATCTTGAGGAGTTATTTGCTTAGGTTGGCATCAAACTGTGATCCTCAGATCACACCCTCCTGAGCAGCTAAGATTAGAAGAATGAGCCAGACCCTGGATATATTGTGCTCCCTATGTAACCTAATCAAGGGCACAGAATTCTGAAGCATATGTGTATGGTTATATATTTCAAAATTAGATGGCAATATATAGACTTTTGTGTGTGTGTGTGTGTGTGTGTGTGTGTGTGTGTGTGTGTGATAAATGTGCAGAGGGATATGAGGATGAATCTGATTTTGAGGAAGATTTCACCTAGAGCTTTTCACAGATTGGGCTACGCTGTACAGAATGCTTGAGACTAAAAGTGAGGTAAATGCTGTCATCATCCCATTCTCCTACATCCCTTGCTAATATATTTATAACCTGTGATGTTGTCATGGTTACTTTTTGTGTATGAGAGCCAGTACTGGGGCTTGAATTCAGGGCCTGGATGTCCCTTAGCTTTGTATGCAATGCTAGCACTCTGGCAATTGAAGCACAGCTCATCTTTTTGTTTTTACTGGTAAATTGAAGGTAAGAGTCTTTTATTCTTATGTTGGCTTTGAACTGAGTTCCTCATATCTCAGGGTTCTGAGCAGCTAGTTTTACAGGCCTGTGTTCCAGTGCCTAGCATTTCATTACTACTTTTACAAGCTGCATGCTCACACACATACTTTGCATTACAAAATCTCACTGCTCAGGATATGTGACAAGAAGTGAGGAAAGATGGTTGAGTGGATAAGTTACCAAATGCGCTTCTACCCCCATTAACATCATTCTGGTCGTTAACTTACCCTTCAGTCAGTGAGAACATATTTCCCCTTTCATTCTGAATTTTTCAAAAGGAAATCAGTGAAATGTTTTTGTTATATCTTTCAAAGATTATCTCCCAAACAGGAGATATTATTTGAATGTATTTGATAATATTTCAGATTGGGTTGGTCTTGTGTGTCGGAATGTGGGCAGAGACCGTCCAGCCAGCTGGGCATCAGGCACAGAGCTGATGCTTCCTGTCTGCTGGTTGCAGAGAGGAAGGTTTTCTTCCTGGCCAAGCTTTCAATTGATATCCTTTCATCTTTGACTTCTAATTACCTAGCATAACAAGCATGAACCATCACCAATAGGCTCATTTTAGAAGTATTAGTAGCTTTTCATTCATTGCTTTTTTCCAGGAAGTTTGATCTGGGCATCCTGGTTGTACCTCATAAGGTTATTTTTATGATACACGTTGCCTCTGCCATTTCTGAAATTCATTTCCTCAGTATTAGATAAATGAATTTGATCTAAAGCCAATAGTATTTTCCTTCCAAGATGCTAGGTACCTTATTTAAATCTTTTATCCTTTGGCAAAGCAATCAGGATGTTTGTGTAAAACCCTAATTCTTCAAAGAATTATAGTTATAAGGTATCATGTGCAAACTTTCATATAGTATCCTTTTTAATGTTTTTATTGTAAAAATACTGTACAGAGGGGCTACA
Source organism: Dipodomys merriami (assembly GCF_024711535.1). NCBI lineage: Eukaryota > Metazoa > Chordata > Mammalia > Rodentia > Heteromyidae > Dipodomys > Dipodomys merriami. The sequence continues at coordinate 2,701,218 of NW_027203004.1, forward strand.
TTTACATGAGCAAAATAATGAGTATATTTCCTATCAAGCATTGTTACCTCCTCCTTTGTTTTTCCCCTACCATCCCTTCCCTCCCACCTCCAGAAGTACACTCCCTCCTCTCTCCTTCCTTCCTGCCTAAATTGTAAAGTAAGTTTTTCAACATAGTGTCTTTTACATCTCATTGTTACAGGGGGTCAAGCTGTATCCATTGTTAAGCATTTGGATTTTTCCCCTCTCCTCCCAAAGCTAGAGAAATATATATAGAAGATGCATGGCACCGACATCAAATGCAGTGAAAACAGGGATTATATTGTGGCGGAGCAACATATAAAGACACAAAAATTCACATAACTAATGTAACAAGATTGGGTGGAAAAATGATGATGGTAGAATTAATTTGATAACTCTTCTACAGTTTTTAATAGTTAAGGCTTTTTAACTCAAAGGAGGATTAAAACACACAGAATAGAGGAATATAGTTACTACTCATTTGATGTGTATGGAAAGATTATCAGAATTGTGATGATTAATAAAAATATATGTTCAAATTTCCAGTGGCAGTAAATGGTGCTGGCAAAATTGGTTAACTACATGTAGAAAACTTAAGCTAGATCCTTATATATCACCCTGCACCAGAATCAACTCCAAATGGATCAAAGACCTTGAACTCAAAGCAAACACTCTGAAAACATTACAGGATGGAATAGGAGAAACCCTAGGTCTCCTTGGCTCAGGCCGAAATTTTCTGAATAGAGACCCAGAAACACAACAAATGAAAGAAAGGTTGGACAAATGGGATTGCATAAAGTTGCAGAGCTTCTGCAGGGCAAATGACATAGCTAGCAAGATCAATAGAAAACCCAAGGATTGGGAGAAGATCTTTACTAGCCATACAACGGACAAGGGTCTCATATCTAAAATATACTTGCAACTCCAAAAATTAAACGCCCCAACAACAAATCCTCAAAGAAACAACTGCCCAATAAATAAGTGGGCGAAAGACTTAAAGAGAAACTTCTCTGAAGAAGAAAGAAGGAAGGGCAATAGACACATGAAGAAATGTTCAACATCCCTAGCCATAAAAGAAATGCAAATCAAAACAACATTGAGATATCACCTCACTCCAGTTAGAACAGCAAAAATCAAGAACTCTAACAACAACAGATGCTGGAGGGGATGTGGACAGAAAGGAACTTTACTTCATTGTTGGTGGGAATGTAAACTTGTTCAACTACTTTGGAAAACAGTATGGAGGTTCCTCAAAAGACTTCACATAGAACTCCCCTATGACCCAGCAATCCCACTTTTGGGCATTTACCCAATTGCTTAGAAACAAGACCACACTAAAGCTACCAGCACAACTATGTTTATTTCAGCATTATTTACCATAGCTAAGATATGGAACCAACCCAGATCCCCCTCAGTAGATGAATGGATCAAGAAAATGTGGTATATATACACAATGGAATTCTATGCCTCCATCAGAAAGAATGACATTGCCCCATTTGTTAGGAAATGGAAAAACTTGGAAAAAATTATATTAAGTGAAGTAAGCCAGGCCCAAAGAAACATAGGTCCCATGGTTTCCCTTATTTGTAATATCTAGTATATGTATGAGTCAAGCGGAAAAGGTCAGATAATGTGATGTCAGGAAAATGAACCCTTAGATGTGTATTTTAATGTTTTTTTTTCTTCCATGCATGTGTTTCTAATGCATTTATAAGATTATCTCTTTGTTGCTTTGTATGTCCCTCCCCCACAGTATAACCCCTGCTTTCACTATATTTGATGTCAGTATAACTTGTGGAGGAGATGGGGAAAAACCAGTTGTTTAAGGATACAGTTGTACCTGTTGCAACAATGAGAAGTAAAGTTGTCATGTCCAAAACGAGCTTTACAACGTCGGTGTTGGGGGGGGGAGGGAGGGGAGGAAGGAGAAGGATTGGGATGGGGGAGGGGGGAGGCTGGGAAGGGATGTGAAGGGTAAACAAAGGAGGAGGCTGCAATGCTTGGTAAGAAATGTACGCATTATCCTGCCCATGTAATTGTAACTCCTCTTTACACTATGTTCACAAATAAAATTAAATTAAATTAGAAAAAATTTCCAGTGGCAGACTGGTATGCTAAATGGGAGCAGACATTGGTGATGCCAGGGGTTTGAAAGCGGATAATGAAGGAGAATATCAGAGGAGAGCATTTGCTAAGGATATAATTTCCAAAGGTCATACCAAATATATGGAACTAGAATGCTAAGTGATGATCTACTGAGCACTAAATTTTATTTGTTGGATTCTTTGTTTTATGTATTCCAGGGATTAGAACCTTGGGCTTGGGTACTGTTCCTTAGTTTTTGTTTCTCAAGGCTAGTGCTCTACCAGTTGTTTCACATGATATTTTGGGTGGTTAATTGGAGAACAGTCTTTCCAAATTAACTCTTTGGGCTTGCTTCAAACATGATCTTCAGGTATCAGCCTCCTGAGTAGCAAGCATTCCAGTTGTGAGCCACCAGAGCCCGGCTAGAGTCACATTTTAAAAGTATTCTCTTGGTGAATCATATGTGTCTAGCTCCTATTTGAGCACTTTGGTTCCAGGGGTCATGTTAGATTTAGAATAACATGAGAATTTTTCATTTTGTAACCCGCAGCATCCAATATCTATCTAATTTATTCTTATCTTCATTTCTGATCTTTTTTTCTTCATTGTAGCTTTCCATTCTTACTTCACAAGCAAGCATGTCAGTGCTGTTTTCCTTTTCTGAAGCAAGTCACGTCCATTCCCATTAATTGGGGATGTACTTACTGTTCTTACTGCCTGCAGTACCTGCTTCTAGATAATTGCATGGATGATGGCTTTCAAGCTAACTATCTCCTTCTCAGGGATGTCTCCTCGCATCCCCACTTTGAAGTTGTTGCCACAAAACGACCAATGTCATGTCTCTGGTTTATAGAAATTATCATTATGACTTCTGGTTTTCTATTCAGCAAGAAATTGCTAAGGAGAGATCCACGTTCACATCTGTTTCGCCAACATCTGTAATAATGCCTGGTCCTTAGTGCTCAGGAACCTTACTTGGAGATCAGTCTTCTCCAGCTCAATTTATGCTAGTTTCTGGTCAAGCCAGCTCTTCAAGCTGAAGTCTGGTGGCTAGCATTCTTTGTGCCTTTCTGTGTCGCTGAGTCCACTTCAGGGCAAGATCAGTGCCTGACACCTATTTCCTGCTATGGAAAGATGGCTGTGGCATCATAGAAGTTATGGCTATTGTTTTGTGAAGCTGCGTGAGGACACACATCCCCACAGAATTTCACCAAGCCAAGTGTGTCCCATGCCCAGAAGTGCATTCTACAACTCAGCAACCAAATTATCACCCACTCCCTGATGAACTCTATATTTCCATTTCCTTAAAAAGAAAGAAAAATTCAAAACATGCCTTTGATGATTTGTCATTGAATTACTGAAGCAGAGTATACAATTTTGTGTATTTGTAAGTCTTTCTCCATCTCTCTTGAGCCATTGACATATTTCTATGTGTTTGAAGCTTGGAAGGTAAAATGAGGTTTAATTCAGCATAGTCAGAAACACTTTTGGAGGGAATGCAAACTTTCAATATGATGTTCTACAGATGTCCATCTTGGCACAGGAACTGAGTATACTGTCATAAGATAAGAGGCTTGTTCTGATTTCTATTGACTTTCCTCTGGGTGCAGGGAGTGTGATCCCACTGCATGTGTGTCTCTTTGTTACACTGGAGGGCCAAGGACTCCTCTCAAAATCTAATGCGATGGGGGTAAGAGAGACTAAACCTCAGAACCCAGCTTCCCACATCACTAGGATTACAGACCTGAGACTCCTATACTCAACTCATAGCTGCTTTTTTATACATAGTGTACTAAGTTTCATTCTATTCACTTCATAGACAGATATGAAAATATGTGTATATATTTATTCATCTATTTATAATCAGTATTATATCTAGAATCAAAAAATATATTCATATAATTATAATCAAAGTTATATTACCACTTTCTCCAATAATGATTTACACTAGATTTGTGAAAAATATACTCAAGACTGAAAGTGATAAATGCCTTTGTAGTATGAAAAATCATATTCATTCTTATACATCATATAATATACTATAAAAATATAAAGAATATAACAAATATTTGCATATAACTGATTTAATAGTGGATTTTTTTCCTTCCTGACTTTGTCTTTGTCCATCTATGTAAGCCTTCTTTCTTCTATTGATGATGGCTTTTACTTTCCAATATAGGTATTTCCTATGTATTTTGTCAAATATTTTCAGCCCTAAGTACATTTTGGATATTATTGGAGCCAAATTTTTCTTCAATATTTCCCAAAGCACAATAAATATGTATACAGACTTGAATTCACTGTTGGAAGAGAGTCCCATATACCATTATAAACATTGTAGCATTTGTCACAATTAACAGAACTGCTTTCTAAGGACATCTGATCTGCTATGTCCTAGAGCTTTTGGAGCCACCTTATCACCTCATTCAGGCATGGCCTGGCTTCCTTGCCACTGCCTGTGCATTTAACAGTCCCCTTTATATCCATAAATCTCTCTTGTACAGCCCCCTCTTACTCTGTGTTTTCCCACAAACAAAACAAGTGCATAGTGCTTGAGATTGTAGGTTGAAAAAAACCACATTTAGGATTCATGAATTGTATAACATAAGATAAACATTGGCATTTTAATAACGTTAGAAAAATAAATAGAATGAACATTTTACAACAATAAGGACAAAAAGAAAAAGAAAAATTTTCCCAGGAAGAGGTGAAGGAATCTCGAAATCTAGATTGGCCTCTAAGTTGCCTTCAGGCAGCAATTCTGCCTCAGAGTCCTCAAAGAGATCTACTTCCTCATAAAAGATAGAATTTTTTCCTGAGTCGTGGGAGGGAGAGATTATAATTTCTCAATTGGATATTGGATCCCCTGCAGCAGGACAGATTATTCTGGATATTATGTGAGGACAGATTCCCTTTCGTCAACTGAAACTAGATTTTGGACCTCACTTATTGGTTTTCCTAAACATAGACTGGGTCATTTTCCATTGGCACACATTTATCCTGCACTCCAAAAAGAAAAGGTATGTACATATGACCAAATAAGTGAAATGAACCACAAGATAGGGACATAAGTGGTTTTTTCTTTCTTTCTCTTGTTTCTAACGTATTTACAATATATCATGTGATTTTTTTGTTCTTTGTATGTTCCTCCCCCATGGTATAACCGCTGTTTTCACTGTATGTAATGTCGATGCCATGCATATTTTATATATGCTTCTCTAATTTGTGGAGGGGAAGGGAAAAAACAAAATGCTTAAATAGAGATACAGGTTGACCCATTGTAATAATGAGATGCACAAGACACTTTGTGGAAAAACGATCATCAGAATTTAGGCGGGATCAGGGGGAGTGTAGCTGTGGAGGGGGGAGGGAAGGCATGATGGGGGATAAACAAAGGAAGAGGTAATAATGCTTGACAGGAAATGTACTCATCACCTAGATTATGTAACTGTAAACACTCTGTACATTATTTTTTACATTGAAAATGTATTAAAAAAGGTCAAAAGACCCAGAAATAAAACCACATACTTACAATCATCTGATGTTTGATAAAGGAGTGAAAGATGTACAGTGGAAAAACATAGCTTTGCCAGTTGCCTGTGGCTCATGCCTTTAATCCTAGCTACTCAGAAGGCTGAGATCTGAGGATCGTTGTTCAAGGCCAGCAGGGCCAGAGAAGACCATGAGACTCTTATCTCCAATAAAGCACAAGAAAATGGGAGGTGGAACTGTGGCTCAAGCACTAGCCTTAAGCTGAATATCTGAGGGACAGCGCTGAGGACCAGAGTTCAAGCCCCAAAACCAACACACAAACACACACACACACACACACACACACACACACACACACACACACACAAATCATAGCCTTTTCAACAATTAGTGTTGGGAAAACTGGGCAGCTATAGTCAGAAAACTAGAAGTGGATCTCTGCTTGCACTAACATCAATTCAAAATGGATTAACTACCATAAAATCAGCCAAACTACTGTAACACAGAATACGGATGGCATTAGAAATTGTAGGTACAGGCATGGACTTCCTGAATAGAGTCCCAGGGACACAACAGATAGGAGAGAGACCCAACAAATGGGACTACATCTAAGGAAAGAAATTCTTCAAAGACTAGGGACATAGCCACTAAACTAAAAAGACAACCAACAAATTGGGAAAAGATATTTACCTGCAATACATCAGACAAAGGGCTAATATTCAATGTATACATGGATTTCAGGAAACTACCCCTCCCAAACCTAATAAACCAATCACTAAATGGGCAAGGAGGTAAGGAGAGACTTCTCAGAAGAAGAGGTAAATATGGCAAAGAAACATCAGAAAAGGTTAATCATCCCTGGCCATAAAAATGTAAATCAAAGCAATCCTGAGGTACCATCTTACCCAAATATTCTGAATTCTGAAAACAAATGCTGTTGGGAAGTGGATGAAAAGGAATCCTACTGCACTGGTGGTGGGAATGTATACTAATACAACCACTCTGCAAAGCAGTCTGGAAGTTGCTCAAAAATCTAAATACAGGCCTTCTCTAATACCATCCCATACCAGTTCTAGGCATCTAACCTGAGAATCATGAACCATAATATGACAAGGACACTTGCATAACCATGTTCCTTGCTGCTCAATTCACAGTGCCAAGTTATGTACAAAACTCAGATGCCCCACAATAAATAAATGGATCCAATAATTATGCTATCTATATACAATGAAATTTTACAGAAAGAGCCATTAGAAAGAAAAAAATAATGTCATTTGCAGGGAAATGGATGGAACTAGAATAAATCATGTTAAGAAAGTTAAGCCAAGATCATAGAGACAAATGGCACATTTTCTCCCTGATATGTGAAAGTTAGATTTAAAACTCAAGGGGATATGACAATCTGTACATGATTCTAGGCATCATATATAATAAGAACAGAAGAGGACAGGCTTTGGAGAAAATCACAAAATTGTAATACCCAAGCACCTCTTCTTATGTGTATAAAACAATACATATAACTGAATAAAATTACAAAGATAAGGAAACAAAGGAACTTGTCTTAATTCATCTATTCATTTTGTGATGACTCTGTATTCTTAACCCAATATACATTATATAATATGCGTGCACATCTAAGGAAAGATAGGGGAAGGGTACAGAATCAGTGGAAAGTGGATGAAAAATTGCAGCAGTAGAGCCCACTGGCTGTACTGGACATTGTTGAAAGTGAACTATGGAACTCGAGGGTCTAGATGGGAGGGAGGAAATGGATGAGAATGGGGGAACAGATGAGACTAGGTAAAAGGAAGAAAATGTACTAGTTACCTGACATAGAGAAAGGTAACCATGCTGTATATCACCACTAAAACAGCAATATTTTTTTTTTAAAAAAGAAAATAGTTCCCAAATGAGAATATGAAAAAAGTGAAATACAGGGCAGATAATTCTTTTTTTTAAGTCCTTGGTACCTGAAAGTTTCAATCATTAGCTATTGTCCTACAAACTGAGTCATGCCTCTAAACCCAAAAGTCCTTACAATATTCATTTTTTTTGTCCTTGATTTCTTCACATTGTCTATTTACTTTTCAGTGTGTGTGTGTGTGTGTGTGTGTGTGTGTGTGTGTGTGTGTGTGTGTGTGTGTGTGTGTGTGTGTGTGTGTGTGTGTGTGTGTGTGCCAGAAATGGAGCTTGAACTCAGGATCTAGGTGCTATCCCTGAGATTCTTTTTTGCTCAAGAGTGCACTCTACCACTTGAGCCAAAGCTTCACTTCTGGATTTTCTTGAGCAGTTTATTGGAGATAAAAGACTCACACAAACGTTTTTGCACCACTACATTCAAATCATCATCTTCAGATCTTAGCCTCTGGAGTAGCTAGGATTACAGGCATGATCTAAGGTATCTGCCTTATTAATTGTTGCATTTTCAAAAAAGCTGGTGCCAGTGGCTCATGCCTGTAATCGTAGCAACTCAGGCGGCTGAGATCTGATAATCGAGGTTTAAAGACAACCTGAGTAAGAAAGTCTGTTAGACTATTATCTCATTAACTGGTTACCCCTTCCCCAACTCCTTGGCCGGAGGTCCATCCAGTGGCGCCAACCCAAACAGCATCAACAGAGACAGAGACTGAGGTGAAACACACAGAGCCATCACCACCCTGCCCAGCCCACAACCATCTCAACTGAACTCTGATTGCAATGGCAACCAATGACCTACATCACACAGAAACAACAACTAACTCCAGGGTGAGTACACCCCAGGGGACAGTGTATCCCTCAAGGGAGACCAGAACTGGTGGGAATCCCCAGACCCTGACCCAGACTCCTCCCCCACAGGATCCACTTAAACTGGGAATAGTTTGAGAGCTCCACCAGCCCATGGAGCACACCCAGCTGGCCAGGCTAGAGCAAGAGCGCCCCTGGAAGGGAGCGCAAATGCCCAAGCCAGGAACAGTGCCCCTGGGTCAAAACAGCCTACAGTGGAAGAAATTTGAAATGTGTACTCCAGGCTGTGTAACCTAGGCAGGATACACAGCAGCACAGGTCCAACTGGCATGCCCCAGGGCAGGGGCCGGGACAAGGCCTGGGGATCCAGTGCCTGAGCAACACAACCAACTCTTCCCAACTGAATTCAGAAGCTTAGCATATGCCTCAGCAGAGGGGGGAAAAACAAGGAACTGCACCCGCCTTGGAATCATGCCTCTGACAGCAAAAGATCAGGGGTCCAGCACAAGAGAACCAGAAGCCAAAACCCAACCAGAACCCGACCCATATATCCTAGGCTGGTTATTGGACAACGCAGGCCGCCAGCACCTGATAATAGTCAGGAGGTCAGGCTGGTAAGGTGGCTCAGGATTAGAGTGCTTGTCTTGTGTGCATGAGGTCCTGGATCTGATTCCCAAACACCATATATGCAGAAAGGGCCAGAAGTCGTGCTGTGGCTCTAATGGTAGGGCACCAGCCTTAAGCTGAAGAGCTGAGGGACAGCGCCCAGGCCCAGAGTTCAAGCCCACAACCGGCCAAAAAAAAAATCAGGAGCCCATAGCAGACTCCAGCAAATGGGAGAGTACATCCAGCACATCCGATCTCACCAAGAGCACCTGTTGGAATAAACAGGAACATTCTAGGCTGCTCAACCCTTCTATAGGTGGGAACTGCCATTGTTCTACAGCAGAGAGCTGAGAACAGAACCCTACATCGGTCAGAGTAGAAGCTAGAGGTTGGCCACCAACAGAACTGAGACCAGGCAGGTATAATCTCTCTCTACCAGCACAGAAACAGCAACCAAGCAAAGCAGACATCTATTGACCAAAACAAAATTTCAGATTAGTCTACAATAATCCCTGAAAATAACAGAAAAAAAATTACAAGCCTTATCAACACCCTATATAGCAAGCTACCCCCAAAAGCCAGCAGCTACGCAGGGGAGAGGCCCAGTGGGAGCAAAGCAGGAATGGAAGACAAAGTTACATCCAAGAGATGCAGTAGGTAATGACTCAAGAATTAAAGTGAGAAATAGACCAGAAATTTAAAGAACACAGGGACAAAATATTGAAAGTGATGCAAGGTATCACACAGGAGGTGCATGCAAAAATAGAGGCAGTACACACCTCACTAAAAGGTGAGATTAGTACAAACACAGAGGCAGCACAGACCTCACTAAGAGGTGAGATTAGTACAAAAATAGAGGTAGCACACACCTCATTAAGAGGTGAGATTAGTACTTGGAGAACCAACATTGAATCCAGAAATGAGTCCATGCAAACCACAATGGAAGCTGTAGTTAACAGAGTGAACAAAATGGAATGTAGAGTGTCAGATACAGAAGACAGAATACACCAACTGGACCAAAAAATCTCAGATATGGAAAAAAATCACTTAAATTATGCCAAAGGGAAATCCAAGAGCAAGCAGATAGTTCCAGGAAATTTAACCTTCATATAATTCGAGTGGACAAAAGTGAGGAATATCAAAGCAAGCGAATGCAACACCTATTCAAAAAGATAATCTGTGAAACTTTCCCCCATCTCAAAAAAGAACAAGTTACCTACATAACAGAAGCATATAGAATACCAAAGAAGCAAGATCCCAGGAGAAACACTTCTAGACACATTATAGTAAAAAATGGTAGATCTGAAAAATAAGGAAACAATCTTGCATGCAGCAAAAATGAAGAAGCAGGTATACTACAATGGGAAAAAAATTAAATCAATGCAGATCTCTCCACACAGACACTGAATGCAAAAAAGGCCTGGGGAAGTACCATACGAGCCCTGAGAGTCAATAACTGCCAACCCAGACTGATATAACTGGCAAAGCTAGCATTCACAGTGGATGGAGAACTGAAAAACTTTAAAAGTAAAGGAAAAATAAATCAATACATAAACATTAAGCCAGCATTACAAAGAATACAATAGGGGGAACACAACCTGAAGAAAGCAACCAGGAACAGGGACCCACACCAGACAGGCTTTAATAGAATTCTAACTGAGCAAGCACAGAAGGAAAGGAAAGAAGAAAATCTTATAGAAACAGGGCATGACAGGGACCACAATGCATCTCTCTGTATTATCTCTTAATATTAACGGTCTTAATTCACCAATCAAAAGAAAAAGAACTCCAGATTGGATCAGAAAACATGACCCATCCATTTTAGCCTTCAGGAGACCCACTTCTCAGCCAAACATACAAACTCGGAGTGAAGGGTTGGAAAAGGATCTACCAATCAGATGCCCCCAGTAAGAAAGCAGGAGTAGCTATCCTGATATCTAACAAAATAAACTTTTCATTAAAATCAATAGAAAAAGACAAAGAAGGACACTACATATTAATACAGGGAACAATCCAGGAGGAGGATATTATCATTATTAACTTATATTCCCCACACATTGGCGCACCAAAATATGTTAAGCAAACTTACAGAATAAAATAGATCCCAATACAATAATACTAGGAGACTTTAACACACCACTCTCACCAAAGGACAGGTCTACCAAAGAGAGGATTGGCAAAGAAGCTACTGAATTGAGTGAAGCCAAAAGCAGAACTAACTGAAATCTACCCAGTATTTCACCCTAAAACAACAATACACATTCTTCTCAGCAGCTCATGGCACTTTCTCCAAAATCATAGTTCATGCAAGGAACTTAAGCAGATACAAGGGGATTGACCGAATCCCGTGTCCTGTCCAAACACAGTGGAATCAAGCTACTTGTCAATAATAAATCAAACCGTAGAAATTATTCAAATACATCAAAATTCAACAGCACACTTCTATGAAAAACCTGGGTAACAGAAGAACTTAAAGAAGAAATTAAAAAGTTCCTACAACTCAATGAAAATGAAGATACATCACAAAGAAACTTGTGGGACACAGCAAAAGCAGTCTTAAGGGGCAAATTTATTACCTTCAGTGCCCACATCAAGAAAATAGACAGACCAAGTAAAAAATCTCATATTGCAATCAAAACAGCTAGAAAAACATGAAAAAATGGTACCCAACGTTACTAGACAAAGCCAATCAAACTAATAGCTGAAAATTAATGAAATAGAGAATAGGAAAATAATAGATAAAATTAATAAAACAAAAATCTGTTTCTTTGAAAAAATAAGTAAAATTGATGGACCGTTGGCAAGATTAATTAAGAAAAGAAGAGAGGAAACCCAAATTAACAAGATCAGGGATGCCATAGGAAAAATCACAAGTAGCCAGGATATCTGAACAATTTTAAAGGAGTCTTTTCAAAAGTTATATTTTCTAAACAAAGAAAACCTGGCAGAAATGGATGCATTTTTACAGAAACAGAAGTTCCCCAAACTGAGCAAAGAAGAAGTAAATCAATTAGCCACTATGTCACAATGAGATGCAGGAAGCAATCAGAAGTCTTCCAATAAGGAAAAGCCCAAGAATAGATGGATTCACAACAGAATTCTATAAAACCTATAAAGAGGAAGTAATACCCATATTCCTCAAACTCTTCAGAGAAACAGAGAAGGAGGGAACTATCCCAAACTCATTCTATGACGCCAATATTACACTCATCCCCAAATCAGGCAAAAACTCAACCAAAAAAGAGAATTAGACAAATTTCCTTCAAAGACCCTTAACAAAATTCTAGCTAACAGAATCCAGAAAACACACACAAAATAATCATACACTATGACCAGGTGGGCTTCATCCTAGAGATGCAGGGATGGTTTAACATACATAGGTCAATAAATGTAATCCAACACATCAACAGAGCCAAGTCAACATTGACGTGCTTATCTCCAAAGACACAGAAAAGGCTTTTGGTAAAATACAACATTCATTTATGTTAAAAGCTGTGGAGAAAATAGGAACAGAAGGAACATTTCTTTTTTTTTTTTTTGTCGGTCGTGGGGCTTGAACTTTGGGCCTGGGCGCTGTCCCTCAGCTCTTCAGCTCAAGGCGAGTGCTCTACCACTAAAGCTACAGCGCCACTTCCAGAAGGAACATTTCTTAAAACAATGAAAGCCATACACAACAGACCAATACCCAATATAATAAGTAATAGGGAAAAGCTACTACCAATTCTCCTAAAATCAGGAACAAGGCAAAGATGCCCACTCTCTCCACTCCTCTTCAATATAGTCCTGGCACAATTAGCCAGGACAATAAGGCAAGACAAAGACATTAAAGGGATCCTCATAGGGAAAGAAGAAGTTAAACTATCCCTTTGTGCAGATGAAACGACACTGTATCTTCATAACCCCAAAAACTCAGCCAAACATACAAACAAATTCAGAGTAAAGGGTTGGAAAAGGATCTACAAATCAAATTCCCCCAGTAAGAAAGCAGGGGTAGCTATCCTGATATCTGACAAAATAAACTTTTCATTAAAATCAGTACAGAAAGACAAGGACGGACACTACATATTAATAGAGGGAACAATCCAAGAGGAGGATATTACCATCATCAACTTATATGCCCCAAATATTGGAGCACCCACATAGGTTAAACAAATACTCTCAAACTTACAGAATAAAATAGACTGCAATACGATAATACTAAGAGACTTTAACACACCACTCTTACCAAAGGACAGGTCCACCAACCAGAGGATTGGCAAAGAAGCTACTGAATTAAGTGAGGCCATACTTCAAGCGGAATTAACTGACATCTACCGAGTATTTCACCCTAAAACAACACAGTACACATTCTTCTCAGCAGCTCATGGAACTTTCTCCAAAATAGACCATATCATAGTTCATGCAAGGAACTTAAGCAAATACAAAGGGATCGACATAATCCCTTGTGTCCTATCTGACCACAGTGGAATTAAGCTAGTTCTCAATAACAAAGCATACTGCAGAAATTTCTCTAATACAGGGAAATTGAACAGCACACTTCTTAGCAATGCCTGGGTAACAGAAGAGATCAGAGAAGAAATAAAACATTTCCTACAACTCAATGAAAATGAAAACACCTCGCAAAGAAACTTGTGGGACACAGCAAAAGCAGTCCTGAGGGGCAGATTTATTGCTCTCAGTGCCCACATCAAGAAAATGCAAACAGACCAAGTAAATAATCTCATGTTGCAATTAAAACAGCTAGAAAAACAAGAAAAAACTAGATGGAGCCAGATACCCAAATTAAGAGCAGAGATTAACCAATTAGAAAACCAGAAAATTATAGCCAAATTTAACCAAATAAAAAGCTGGTTCTTTGAAAAAATAAATTAAATTGATGGACCGTTGGCAAGATTAATTTTAAAAAAAAAGAGAGAAAACCCTTATTAACAGGATTAGGGATGCTACGGGAAAAATCACCACACGTACCCAAGATATCCAAACAATCCTAACGGACTACTTTCAAAAGTTATACTCTCTAAAGGAAGAAAACCTGGCAGAAATAGATGCATTTTTAGAGAAATACAAGTTGCCCAACTTGAGCAAAGAAGAAGTAAACAATTAAATAAGCCAATATCCTACAACGAGGTACAGGAAGTTATCAAAAGTCTTCCAACAAAAAAAAGCCCAGGACTAGATGGATTCACAGCAGAATTCTATAAGACCTTTAAAGAAGAGCTATTACCCATACTCCTCAAGCTCTTCAGAGAAACAGAGAAGGAGGGAGCTATCCCAAACTCATTCTACGATGCCAATATCACACTCATCCCCAAACCAGGCAAAGACCCAACCAAAAAGTAGAATTACAGGCCAATTTCCTTGATGAACATAGATGCAAAGATCCTTAATAAGATTCTAGCTAACAGAATCCAGAAACACATAAAAAATACACTATGACCAGGTAGGCTTCATCCCAGAGATGCAGGGATGGTTTAACATACATGTCAATAAATGTAATCCAACACATCAACAGAGCCAAGGTCAAGAATCACATGATTATCGCCACAGATGCAGAAAAGGCCTTTGATAAAAATCAACATTCATTCATACTAAAAGCTGTGGAGAAAATAGGAATAAAAGGAACATTTCTTAAAACAATAAAAGCCATTTATATCAGACCAATAGCCAATTATACGTAATGGGGAAAAGCTAAAACCAATTCTCCTAAAATCAGGAACAAGGCAAGGATGCCCCCTGTCTGCACTCCTCTTCAATATAGTCCTGGAACCCTTATCCAGGGCAATAAGGCAAGGAAAAGGTATTAAAGGGATCTGCATAGGAAAAGAAGAAGATAAACTATCCCTTTTTGCAGACGACATGATTTTATACCTTCTCGATCCCAAGTACTCCATCCATTTAGAAATCATAAATCACTTCAGCAAAGTAGCAGGATACAAAATAAACCCACAAAAATCAGTTGCCTTCCTGTACACTGACAATGTACAAGAAGGGAGGGAAATAAAGGGAGCAACCCCATTCACAATAACCTCCCCAAAATTTTTCTCTGCATTGTTATCTAAATATTATCACTATTGGGAAATGTTATCACTGTTTTACTTAGCCTGGTGTTCACTTAAATGGAAAGTTGTCTTTATTGATTCAGAAAGGAAGGGTGGATATTATGGTAGGCACCTCAGATGTATTGCTATGTATATTAAGGGCTATAGACCCCACCTGTAATGTTTTACTGTTTTGTAAGCAGAATAGATGATGCATTTTGTGTGCAAGTAGAAACTACTTTGAAGCTTAAGAAAAAGAGGAAACATATCTCAGATGCTACATATGCTATTATATTTTTAAAATTTGTATGATAACATCCAAATTACGGCAAATTCACTATGTATTTTTGTACAAAAGGGGTGATTTTCCTGAGCCTTCTCTCATTACATTACAAAACAGCTTCACACACTTAAGTGAGATATAGTTTTGAACCCAGGTTTATTGCTTACTGGAAATTTAAATTTTTTTCCCAGTCTGTGGTTGTTTTTTTCTTTTTTTTTTCCAGAAATTGTGGTCAAATGCAAACAATTTAAAATTGATCATCTTTTTACACTTTGTATTAGCATTACCTAGTTATATAAGTGGATTTCATTTTGATATATCCACATAGGCATACAATGTACACTGATCATATTTACCCTTTCATCATTCTCCTTCTCTTCTCCCAGGTTTTATTATCTTAATCATTTTAAGATTACAACATAGTAGTAAGTATATTTACAATATTGTACAAGTTCAATGTCCACACTGATATCATCCTCCAATATTAAAATCTATATTCATTAAATAATTTTCCACTCTCCTCTGCTTCAAGATCTCCATCAAGTATGATTTTGCTTCCTGTCTCTATCAATTTGACTGTTCTATGTAACTGATATAAGTAGAATTATGCAATATTTGATCTTGTTATGACTGGCTTATTTCATGTAGTACAGTGTCCCCAAGATTCAGCCATAATATAACATCTGTCACAAAATAATTCTTTTTAAAGTTGAAGTAATATACCACTGTATGTATAAACCACATTTATTTTATGTATTCATTTGTTGATGGCCACTTGGATTGCCTCCATGTTTTAGTATTGTACAAAATGAATATGAGTGCTCAAAGATTTCTTCAAGACCCTGCTTTTAGATCTTTAGAGTATATGCCCAGAAGTGGAGTCATTGGATCATATGACAATTCTCTTTCCTTCCTTTCATTTTTTTTTTCTGTCATGGGCTTGACTCAGGGCCAGGTCACTGTCTCTGAACTTTTCCTCAAGGCTAGTGTTTTACCACTTTAAAACACAGGTCCACTTCCTGTTTTCTACTCAGGCTAGCTTGGAACGATGATCCTTGGATTTCAGCTTCTTGTCCTGACTGGTTAGGATTACAGGCATGAATAATCCTGTTTTGAATTGCTGGAAAAGTTGCCATACTGTTTCCCATAGAAAGGTTCCAATTTTGCCACACTTTTGTCAGTATTGTTACTTTGTTTTTTGTAGTTATCCTAATTCATATGAAATGGTCATATTCTTCATTGTTTTGACTTACACTTTCCTAGTGATTAGTGACGTTAAACACCTTTATGTGCATGTTAACATTTTAATTGTCTTCTCTGGAGAAACATCTGAATTCTTTGCACAGTGTAAAATCAGGTTGTTTGTTATTGTTGGGATGTTGTTCTTTATATATTCTTGATGTGAACCACTCATCAAATATATGCTTGCAATGACTTTATACCATTCTGTGTTGCTTATTTGGACACTGATGATTGCATCCTTTGGTGCATCCTGTTTGCGTTTTCCTACAGTGACTGACTCTTCTCTGATGTCAGTTTCTAGTATGTCTTCTGGTCCTGTAACGATGAACCATCATATTGATTTGCACTCCTCTTTTGTAACAGTGAACTAAAGCTACATAATAATGCTCTGACTGTTTATCGGCTTCCATTTTTGGACCTATTCCCTCAGCTTTTAGTAAAAAGCCTTGGGGCATATCCACAAATTATTAGGTCCTAAAAACAACGTAGAAAGTTGTACCATTAAATATAGTTACTTCTGATGGAAATATGTGACTTCCAATTTCTAAAATAGGGCAAATATGATGAAATTGATACAGATTTTTTAATTGCCAGTCATAGTGCTTGAACTCTGGGCCTGGGTGCTGTCCCTCAGCTCTTCAGCTCAAGGCTAGTGCTCTATCACTTGAGCCACAGCACCACTTCTGGCCTTTTCTGTGTATGTGGTACTGAGGCATTGAACCCAGGGCCTCATGCCTACAAGGCAAGCACTCTACCACTGAGCTGCCTTCCAATGCTTGATAGGAAATGTACTCATTACCTTCCTCATGAAACTCTAACCCCTCTGTACATTATTTTTACAATAAAAATGTATTTTTTAAAAAAATGAAAATTGAGAGCTTCATAATGTAGAAGCACACCAAAACTCTAGGTATATATTTTTCTTCATATGAATATGTAGAATTGTATGAGGCTAGAGATTTAACCTACTTGCAAGTTAATAATGAACTTGTCACATTTTCATGGATGGTACACGATTTATGATACTCTTGGGTAAGGGACAAAAGGTACTTAATTTTTACAGCAATAGTGAAAGCCAGTGATGTGTGTGTGTGTTTGTGTGTATTTAAATATTTGAAATAAATCTCCCAGCCCTCAGTGCTACTGAGTGAGGTAAAGGTAGCCAGGTGAAACCTATACAAAAAATGGGTTCTGAGTTTGAGCAACTGCGATCTATATAATGAGCAATAGGCATGCCTGAACTTTACTCTGGAGGATGACAATAGCTTAGAAATAGGTTGTAAAACTATCCTTGTAAATATACTATAGAATAAAGAGCAACTAATGTTCACTTGAAGATATGCAAATACTTGAGACTGCTGTGGAATTGTTCTTTTTCTTTTGTTTCTTGAAGTTTCCTAGCTACCAAGACCAATACATATTTCTCCTGATAAATACATAACTCTTCTTAAAAGTGAGGCATGACAATCTGTTGAGATTACTTATTCTTTTCCTAGCCCTAAGCCAAAAGATGAAATAAGGACTTAAATCCTATCTAAAGTACAAATTCAACAAACGAAATAGATGGAGTTCATATTTTACACATCTAGAAACTTTTCTCTTAGAGCCATTTTTAATGCAGGAGTGGATGAAATTAAGGAAAAAATAGGTCCACAAATACATTTCATTAAGATATTCTATATATTTTAACCGTAATAAAGGATTACACTTCTGTTTTTTAGTGTATGAATATTTACCTAGTATGTACAGAAAACCAAAGTTTATTCCAGAGCCTATCATGGAATAGAATGTAGCAAATTTTCTATATATTGCTTGTATATTTATAGAATCCACCTGTCTGATTTCTCTCCTATTTTGATAAACAGAGCATCTGTTGTACATGTTGAAATACATTTTTATAACTACAGGATTCTACACACTTTGATGTCTACTAAATATAGAAAAGATTCATGCACAACCCTTACCTTCAAGGAGCAGCTCTCAGTATCCCAAGTAGCTTGTGTTTATCTCCCACCCCTTTCCTCCCGCTGTCAATCTAGGTGAGTGGTAACTGCTATAAGACAGAAAAACTTAGATAATTCACAGACATGCAGTTAGTATCCAATGGAACCTTCTTCACTTGGATTGTGTGTGTGTGTGTGTGTGTGTGTGTGTGTGTGTGTGTGTGTGTGTGTGTTGGTTGGGAGTGGAGTTTGAACTCTGGTCTTGGGCGCTGTCCCTGCACTATTCACCTCAAGGCAAGCACTCTACCGCTTGAGCCACAGTGCCGCTTTTGGTTTTCTAGTGGTTTATTGGAGATAAGAGCTCACAGATTTTCCTGCCTGAGCTGGCTTTGAATCATGATCCTCAGATCTTAGCCTCCTGATTAACTGGTGTTACAGGCATTAGCCACTAGCGCCCTGCTTGGATTATATTTTATCACTATGTTTTTGAGAATTTCAGCTTCCTAATTTGGAAACTGAGCTGTCCAGTTCCCAGTGAGTAGATGAATCTCATTACATAAAATTTCATTTAAGGCTTCGAGGGGAAGATGGCAGAGGAGAAGCTGGAGGCTAAACAGGCTCTCGCATAAGAAAGCAGTTTCAGAGCTCCAGTGAACAGTACTAAGCCAGAGAATCACACCAAGTGTGCCATCACACAGAGAGTTAGGCCAGAGAGAGAAAATACAGGCAAGGAGACAGCCCTGAGCACTTGTCAGCAGCCGCCGCCACAGCAGCAGTGGTGGCAGAAGCGACTGCAGCCACCATACCTGAATCACAAAGAGACCAGGACGAAGCAGCCAGACGAGGTGGATGAGCGGATTCTACACAACACCAGCAAGAACATACAAGGAGCACACATCTTCATCCTGCAGTTCACAGACCAGAGACTACCCAGGAACCAAGACTCGGCGTGCATAGCAGCCTAACGTCCTCACTCCTTCTCAGGGAGCAGAGGAGGGAAGGCCACCCCTCGCCCCCCAGTACCGGAGATCTCCATCTTGGATACCGACAAAGCTTGGTGGAGCTGCTAGCACCAACTCAGGCCTTGGAATAAATCTAGAGACATCTAGCAGGTCAAAAGAGCCTAACCTGACCTGCCAGACTCAGCTCCACACAGGGAAAAGTCACCCAGCTCAGGCGCCAGCCCTAGGAGTGGCTTTCTTCACTGGGTAATCAGAGCCAGAGGCTGCCCCTCCCTTTAGCAGCCTTGACAATCAACTGAAATTCAGTAAACAGAAACCCTGATAATGGCTCCAGGCTGGGCTTTGTGAGTTTCTCACAAACCAGCCCCCGGGAAAAGCTACTGTTTGCTGAAAGGCCTCAACTCTACCCAGAACCTAGCCTCATCACAGCACCTACAAACCCAAGGAAAAAGCCATCTCCCTCTTTTGTGATACTCAAAGCAGACCTCCCTCCCATTGAACTAACCTGGGAGGAGGGTTGCAGAGCATTTTTCTGCCTGTTCAAAGAAACTGACTTAAGTAACCAACCAAGCCACAGGAACACAAGCAGACCAGAGACTCCAACAAGGGGCTGGTTACGGACACAAGGGAGATACAGGATTTTTCCCGCTCTTCCCAAAAAAGTCAAAGAATTTTTTGTTCTATATTTTATAAAAAAAATTTTGTTTCTAAAAATTTTTTAATCTTTAATTTTTACCTTTTTTGAAAAAAAATGTTTTATAGTAATTTTTTGTCCTCTTAGAATTTTATTTTAGGGTTATAAGTGAGTGTGAGTTTTTCTCTCTTTTTTGTGTTTGTTTTTGTTTTTGTTTAGCTCTATTGAACTTCTGATCTTTTTTCTTTCTTTCTTACCCTTTTCATCTGTTCTTCTCTTTCGTTCTTTATGTGACTTAATTGCTGTTCTGCACATCCTCAGATAAACCCGTAGTCAATTATTAGACGTTATCCCCCATTGTGTACACACTTAATCCACAAATTTATTACACAATTCAAAACCTCTTAGACTTAAATTCCTTAATAGCAGTACTACCTCTTTATACCTATATAATATTTTAAGTATTTTTATTTTTAAGTTTTTCACATCTCCTCTATATCCCTCCCTTTCTCTCATTAAATTGATTTTCTTCTCTGAATAGTTTGTTTACGAATATCTATAATATTTTTAATTTTTACTTTTCTATTTTTTCTGGTCTCTTTTTTCCCCTTTCTATTTCTTTTTTTTCTATCTCTCTACTTTCATCCTATCCAACCTATTTCCTGCTTTGAGATTAGGACTTAGTTAACACTCACTGTGCCATCCCACATCACTCTTCCTATTTTTTACCCACAACTCTTCCTAAACCTAATAATTTGTGGTCTTCCAAATTCTTCTTTGTGGTTCATAGCCCATTAATATATAGTTGTTTGATGTTGAATAGATGTATCTGTTGAACTAGATTGTATCTGCAGACTATTGACTGTGCAAATATAGACTTTGGTTGATGCTTGCCTTAAGATAGTGTTCTAGCACAAAACTGGTGTTAATTTCATCCCAAATCGGCAGAGTTAGCCGGAAAAACACAAGAAAAATTGCAAGTCCCGGTATCTCAAATCCCACTCATGATAATCAGGGGACAGAACAGATAACAGATAATGAATAATCCAGAAGAGAGTTCCCAAATAGCTCTACGAACACTGCTGGCAAACATGATAAATGAAAAGATTGAAAACATTCCAAGAATTTTGTATGAGCAGGATAGGGAGAGAGTGGAGGCAATCCAAAAGTTTATACAGGAATATCATAAGCGTGAGGAAGGTACTCAAAAACTGATACAGGATTTGCATGAGCTGCTTGAGAATACTCAAAGGGAAAGGCAGGAATGGCGTGAGCAGGCAGAGAACACTCAAAGAGAACTACAGGAATCGCATGAACCGGAGGAAGCTAATCAAAGAGTAATACAGGAATTGAGAGAGCAGGATGAGAATACAGAAAGATCACTAAAGGCATTCAGGGAATCCATTAACAAAGAGCTGAAGGAAGTCAGGGAGCCCACAAAGGGAATGCTGAATAGAAAATAACAGAAGGAATGGGAGTCCAAGGAAACCATAACCAATCAACTAAGTGATTTGAGTATAAACACTGAGCACCAAATTAAGGAAGTAAAGAACTTCATACAAGATCTAAAACAAAGCTTCAACAAAGAATTTGAAGCCATCAAGCTGACCAACTAGAAGGAAAAAAAATAAAAAACAAAGTAGAAAGTCTCGACAGGAGGTCAGACCATGCAGAAGATCGAATCTCGGGGAGAGAAGAGAGCCTAAACATTATAGAGAAAGAACATACAACCATCCAAGAGAAATCCAAAAAATATGAGAGATCTATCCAACACTTGGAAGACACCATCAGAAGGCCTAATCTAAGAGTAATGGTTGTAGAGGAGCACCTAGAAACAGAAGTTAATGGTGAAGGAAATTTGTTTAACAGGATCCTAGCAGAGAACTTCCCAAACATGCAAAAAGATAGGCCTATTCACATACAAGAAGCTTTTAGAACTCCAAATAGGCCAGACCAGAATAGGACATCCCACTGTCAAATTATAATCCACATAGGATCAATTCAGACCAAGGAAAAGATCCTTAAAGCTGTCAAGGAGAAAACATTAATGACATATAAAGGGAAACCAATTAGAATCACCTCAGATATCTCAGCAGTGACAATCAAAGCAAGAAGAGCCTGGAATGATGTATGCCATGCACTAAAAACAAATCACTATCAATCAAGAATACTCTACCGAGCTAAACTCTCCTTCATTACTGAAAGCCAAATAAAAACCTTCCATAGCAAAGAAAAATTGAAACAATAGATCTCCACCAAACCAACCCTGCAAAAGATTCTTAAAGATGTCTTACACATAGAAAACCAACAAGACCACAATAGAGGCCAAGAAACTGCACCCAAACTGAGAATCCAAGAACCATAGGAAGAACCCAGTTTTCGCAGCCACCAAGAAGGTGGAACTCCGAAATACCACTCAGTCCTATCTCTTATCATTAACGGACTTAACTCTCCAATTAAGGGACATAGACTGTCTAGTTGGATTAAAAAACAAGATCCTTATATATGCTGCCTTCAGGAATCACATCTTGCCCGTAAAAACAAAAACATTTTCAATGTTAAAAGTTGGAACAAAATCTACCAAGCAAATGGCCCCCATAAACAGGCGGGAGTTGCAATCCTAATATCAGAAAAAATAGACTTCAAATTAAAATTTGTGAGAAGAGATAAAGAAGGTCCCTACATACTAATTAAGGTTTCTCTCCTTTAGGACGATATTACAATTCTAAATATCTATTCGCCAAACAACGGAGCTCACAAATTTATCCAAGAAACACTACTTTCCCTCAAATCCCACATAGATCCAAAGACATTAATTGTTGGGGATTTTTACATACCATTCTCCCCACTAGATAGATCACCTCCGCAAAAACTCAACAGAGAAACCGCAGATCTAAACAACTGCATAGATCAACTAGATTTAACAGACATCTACCAAATATTTTACCCAACAGCATCAGAATACACATGGAACATTTTCTAAAATAGACCACATTTTAGGCCACAAAGCAAAATTGTCCAAATTGAGACACATTGAAATTATACCTTGCATTCTGTCAGACCACAAGGGAATAAAATTAGAACTCAACACCAAAAGCCACCAAAGAAAGTCCGGTAACACATGGAGGCTGAACAACACACTGCTGAATCACGAGTGGGTCATGGAAGAGATCAGAAAAGAAATTCAAGTGTTCATGCTATTCAAAAAACTGAGCACAAAAATTACTAGATCCTCTGGGACATAGGAAAGGCAGTAATCAGAGGCAAGTTTATAGCTCTGAGTTCCTACCTCAACAAATTGAAGAGATCTGAAACCAACAATTTAATGAGACATCTGTACTTCCTTGAAAAAGAGCAGCAAGATAAACCCCATTCCAGTAGACGGAAAGAAAAAATTAACATTAAATCAGAATTAAATGAATTAGAATCCAAAACAAACTATAGAAAAAAATCAACAAAACAAAGAGTTGGTTCTTCAAAAAAATTAACAAAATTGACAGACCCTTAGCAAATCTTATCAGAAAAAGAAGAGAACACACCTAAATAAAAAAAACTCAGAAATGAGAATGGAAACCACGGAAACCACCAATATTCAGAAAATTTTAAGGGAATACTTCTCAAACTTTATGTTAATAAGTTTGAGAACTTGGCAGAAATGGCCCTTTTCCTAGCAAATATTGACATGCCAAAACTAAACCAAGATGAGTTAAACCATCTTAACAGGCCCATATCAAGCATTGAAATAGAAACAGCAATAAGAGACCTCCCAGCTAAGAAAAGTCAAGGACCAGACGATTTTACAGCGGAATTCTGCAAGGCCTTTATTGCAGAGCTCACACGAATACTCCTCCAACTCTTCAATGAAATTGAAAGAGAAAGTTCACTACCAAACACAGTCTATGAATTCATCATAACCCTCATCCCAAAACCAGGCAGGGACTCATCAAAGAAAGAGAACTATAGACCCATTTCTTTGATGAACATTGATGCAAAAATTCTCAACCAAATTATGGCCAATCGACTTCAACAATTCATTCAAAAAATCATACACCATGATCAACAGGGTTCTTTTCAGGGATGCAAAGCTTGTTCAATATGTGCAAATCAATTTTTATTATTCATCACATCAACAGGAACAAAGATAAGAACCACATGGTTTTCTCAATAGATGCAGAAAAACCATTTGACTAGATCCAACACCCCTTTATAATGAAGTTTCTGGAAAAATTAGGAATCCATAGAACATTCCTCAATACAATAAAGGATGTATATTACAAACTTACAGCCAGCATTATACTTACTGGTGAAAAACTAAAGCCATTTCCTCATAACTCAGGAACAAGACAAGGATGTTCACTCTCTCCACTTCTCTTCCACCTAGTGTTAGAATGCATAGCTACAGCAATAAGACAAGATGCAGACATAAAGGGGATCCAAAGAGAGAAAGAAGAAAAAAACTCTCTCTTCGCAGATGATATGATCCTGTATTTAAAGAAACCCATAGACCCCATTCCCAAATTACTCAAGCTGATTCAAAATTTTGGCAAAGTAGCAGGGTATAAAATTAACCCCCCAATTCAATGGCTTTTCTATATGAGAACAATGAGCCAAGTGGGGCTGAATTTAGGAAAGCAACTCCATTTGTAATAACCCCACAAAAAATAAAATACCTAGGATTTAACTTAACCAAAGAAGTGAAGGACCTCTATGATGAAAACAAAAAACTTGAAAAAGGAAATCAAAACAGAACCTAGAAAATGGGAAAAACTCCTATGCTCCTGGATTGGAAAGATTAATATCATAAAAATGGTAATACTTCCCGAGGCTCTCTACAAATTCACTGCGATACCTATCAAAATTCCAACCTCATTCTTCAAGGAAATAGAAGAGGCAATCCAAAATTTCATATGGAACAATAAAAGACTCTGAATAGCAAAAACGCTCCTCAACGGAAAGAACACAGCTGGAGGAACATCAATACCAAATTTCAAACTCTACTATAAAGCCATAGTAGTCAAAAGAGCTTGGTAATGGCACAAGAAGAGACCTCAGGACCAATGGAATAGAATTGAAAACTCAGTAGTGAACCTACAGACCTATAACCATCTAATCTTTGATAAGAGAGCTAAAAAAAATAGAAAGGAAGAAAGACAGCCTCTTCAGTAAATGGTGCTGGCAAAATTGGTTAACTACTTGTAGAAAACTAAAGCTAGACCCTTGTATATCACCCTGCACCACAATCACCCCAAATGAATCAAAGACCTCGGAGTCAAAGCAGACACAATGAAAACATTTCAGGATGGAATAGGAGAAAACCTACGTCTCCTTCGCGCAGGCCAAAATTTTCTTAATAGAGGCCTGGAAACACAACAAATCAAAGAAAGTTTGGACAATTGGGATATTGGTATTTCATGAAATTGCAGAGCTTCTGCATGGCAAAGGACATAGCTAGCAAGATCAATAGAAAGCCCACGGATTGGGAGAAGATCTTCACTAGCCATACAACAGACAAGGGTCTCATATCTAAAATACACTTGGAACTCAAAAAATTAAATTCCCCAACAACAAATCCTCAAAGAAACAACTGCCCAGTAAATAAGGGGGCTAATTACTTAAAGAGAAACTTCTCTGAAGAAGAAAGAAGGATGACCAATAGACACATGAAGAAATGTTCAACCTCCCTAGCCATAAAAGAAATGCAAATCAAAACAACATTGAGATACAACCTCACCCCAGTTAGAATGGCATAAATCAAGAAGTCTAATAAGAACAGTTGCTGGAGGGGATTGGACAGAAGGGAACCTTATTTCATTGTTGGTGGGAGTGTAAACTTGTTCAACCACTTTGGAAAGTAGTATGGAGGTTCCTCAAAAGACTTCACATAGATCTCCACTGTGACCGAGCAGTCCCCCTTTTGGGCATTTACCTAAATGTTTACAAACAAGACCACACTAAAGCTACCAGCACAACTATGTTTATTGCAGCATTATTTACCATAGCTAAGATCTGGAAGCAACCCTGATGCCCCTCAGTAGATGAATAGATCAAGTAAATGTGGTATATATATACACAATGGAATTCTATGTCTCCATCAGAAAGAATGACATTAATCCAGTTGTTAGGAAATGTAAAAACTTGGAAAAAATTATATTAAGTGAAGTAAGCCAAGCCCAAACAAACATAGGTCCCATGATTTCCCTTATTTGCATTATTTATTATATGTATGAGTCAAGCAGAAAAGTTCAGATAATGTGATGTTAGGAAAATTAACCCTAAAATATGTATTTTAAATGTTTTTGTCTTTCATGCATTTGTTTCTAACGCATTTGTTTCTTTGTTGCTTTGTATGTCCCTCCCCTACAGGATAAACCCTGCTTTCACTGTATTTGATGTCGGTATAATTTGTGGAGGGGAAGGGGAAAAATAAGTCGTTTAAATAAGGATACAGGTGGACCTGTTGCAACAATGAGAAGTACAAGTTGTCATGTCGAATACGAACTTTACAACTTGTGGGGGTGGGATGGGGTGGGGGGAGGAAAGATGGGAAGGGATGGGAAGGGTAAACAAAGGAGGAGGGTACAATGCTTGATAAGAAATGTACTCACTATCTTGCCCAAGTAATTGTAACCCCTCTGTGCAGTATTTTCACAATAAAAAAAATAAAATTAAAAAAATTTTCATTTAACTGAAATTGGAAGAATTAATTTCTCAGACACTATTCATATTTGAGATGGAGTAGCCATATATAGTCAGTGGCTACTCTGTTAGAGAATGTATATATAGAATATTTCCATTATCACAGATGTTTCTGTTAGAATTGGTTTAGAGCGTGTTTCTGCTTGTTATGGGATGGTCCATGTTCATAAACTACTTATGCTCCATCGTTTCTACTCAGACTGAAGATCAGACTAGAAAGGCTAGATACCCATTAACTTAATGTATAGATATAAATTGTTCTACATAGGCACATTTATTTGTGAGGAGGAAAAGGATCAAACAGTCAACAGCAGCAGAGTCAACTGTCTCAACTTTAGGAATGAATAGGTGAAAATTTTAGCAATTCTTTGCAGCTTTTCTTTTGTGATTGAAATTGGCTGTGGTATTCTCAATGGTGATTTTGTTGGAAAGTTTAAATGTGTAATTATCACATTAGCTCACAGAAGAATTAGGGTTTGTGCTTTGTAAATATCATTTGGTAGTTACATGTGACATTTCTAATTTTCCTGGCATCCATACACCACAAATATCTTTATAAGATTTCTGAGGTGTTTCTTTCGTTAATTTTGATTTTTCTTACAAGAGGCATTTAAAAAATTAGTGGAAAAATTAAGACGTTCTTGTGTTTTATAATCCCATTAGTACTCAGTAAGCTTAATAAAGAATGAGATTCCAAGAACTATGTGTAGAAATTTTATCTCCAATAACCTGTTTCCTTTCATTAATTATTGGAGCAAAGAGAACTGGCTCCCCAGAATCTCCCCTTCAGAATTGAAGAATGAATTGGGAATAAGGCAAGGAAAGAGAGCCACAGTAATTTGCACTGAAGTTACTGTGCTGTCACAATGAACACATATTCTCATGCAATCTTTTTGAATCCCACAGTTAGCATTTTTGTGTTTTTATTAGTATGGTAAGGATGACTGACTTTCCCAGACTGAGAGTTGGAAATGTGTGGGACACATTCCTTTATCTATGGAATCTTCCACAAAATTGTGTAACATTCATTTTGGCTTTCGGTGCCTTTTCCATCCTTGTCACAGGTATGTATTTCTACAAATGGAGAAGTTGATTCATCAATCGCCTTTAAATGATCAAATTATGTGGATTGGGGGATTGTGTGATTTGCTGTAGAAACACGGTATTATGGGTAGGATCCTTTGGTCCACGTTGGCATTTCTTTGTCGAATTCTTTTTTTTAATTAAAAAATGTATTGTGAAAATACCGTACAGAGGGGTTACAATTACATGGGCAAGATAATGAGTATATTTCTTATCAAGCAAGGTTGCCTCCTCCTTTGTTTCCCCTTCCCATCCCTTCCCATTCCGGGCCCCCTCCCCCACCCCTTGCCGAGGTTGTAAAGTTCATTTTTCGACATAACAGCTTGTACATCTCATTGTTGCAATGGGTCCACCTGTATCCTTATTTAAACGATTTGTTTTTTCCCTTCCCCCCCATAAATTATAACAACATCAAATACAGTGAAAGCAGGGGTTATACCATGGGGGAGGGACATACAAAGCAACAAATAAATCATCTTATAAATACGTTAGAAACAATCACATTGGGGTCCTTACTTATGGACTCATGTGTAAATAATTCTCTCCATATTCCAGTATAATCCAGTAGAGTAGGGCAATGCATTAGAACTTTAAAACATGCCAATAATTCTTTTAAAATATACTTTTAAATAGAATAACATAAGTAAAAGCTTTTGGTTGTCTTTTTTTTAGTTTTTTTCATTTTCATTTTATTGTCAAGGTGATGTAGAGAGGGGTCACAGTTACATAAGTAAGGTAATGATTACATTTCTTGTCTAACTTTTTGCCCCCTCCTTTATTTTTCTTCCCTTTTTCCTCCCTTTCTCAATGCCCCCCAAGTTGTAAAGATCATTTCCAACATATTGTCACTTTTGATTTTCTTTAAGTAAATGTTTATGTTGTTCCCATTTTGGACTTCTACAAGGTGAATATTGGAACACTACGGTTAGACCTTCTGCCATGCATATATGCATATACATATTTTCATATAACTTTGGGGTGATATATTTGTTTGATTATTCATTTGTTTGTTGCCAAAAGTGGAACTTGAATTCAGTGCCTGCGTATTATTCTCGGCTTTACTTTTTCCCCCCAAGGTTAGCCACAGCTCCACTATTGGCATTTTGATGGTTAAATTGATTTTCCTATGGGGGCTGGCTGTGAACCATGATCCTCAAATCTCACCCCTATGAGTAGGTAGGATTACAGGTGTGAGTCTACATCGCATTATATCATGCATATATTTCCTATCTAATAACATCCTAAGAAATTGCACTGTTCTAAGAACATCACTTATAATGATTACATGGGAGTCCAGTGCTTATAAATACCATAGTTTATTGAACTGTCTCTACCCTGAAAATCTTTGTTGTCTCCAAAATATTAAATGCATCATTAAAGGTCTTTTGAATTTTTCATTCTAGTATTTATTTTTTATAAACAGATAAGTCTCTGCTAGTTGTTAGAAAAAAACAAATAGAAACTTTCTTCTTACATAATAATCCATCTTAACTTGCCTCATCTAAAAAAAATAAGTTACCCCTCTCTGTGAAGTTGTTCTTTTCCCAGCATGTAGTTCCAGTTTTGTACAATTTTACACACCTTACCCACTGTAATGCCTTTTTCTAAAATCCTTCTTGCTATCATCCAGTTTTTTAAAAAACATTTTCCAAATTATTTCATTAATAGGAAGGCATAATTAAATATTAGCAACTTAATGTCATCATTTCCCTGGGTATTTACATTTTAGCCTGGAACTTGATTCTAACAAGATTATACTTTAATGGAAGAATCAGAGCATCAATCAGGAGGCTGAGATTTCCATTATGAACAATTTTTTTCATGCATTGCTTGTTTTTGTTTTAAGATTTGAAGGCTAAAGATTACCAGCTCATATGACCCTGGTTCCATCTTGTATATACATTTTTCTAATTTGGGGAGGGGCAGGGAAATAACAAAATGCTGAGACAAGGATTCAGTTTGATCCATTGTAACAATGGCATGTACAAGACACTATGTTGAAAACGAACTTCACATCTTCGAAAGTAGGGGGAAAGAGGAGTTGGGAAATAGAGAAGGAAGGGAATTTAGGGGGGAAACAAAGGAGGGGGTAACAATGCTCAATAGGAAATGTACTCATTACCTTACTCATGTAATCGTAACAACTCTATACAGTATCTTTACAAAAAATTTTTGAAAAGATTACCAGCTCATACTTCCACAATTAACTGGCTATACACCTTAAATACTTCATATGGCACAAAATAGGAAACCAAAAAAAAGCAACTTTCAATATAGATTGTCCATTGTTGTAAAACTGAGATGCCAAATGCAGTGCCCAGTGCACAGGAACCCAGAGTACAGTCATTAACATCTAGAATGCTGAGTTGTCTTCTTTGGCTGGAAATTTCTTAATTTTATTATAGACATTATGCAGCAATGTCCTGAAACAATATTCATGGAGAATAAACAGTTCTACAAAATCAGGAAAATTTTACCAAGTCAAAAAGAGGAAAACATGACAAGAAAATTTCTATTCCTGGTTATATAAAATATAGGATTGAACAATCGTCTACCAATGGTCTGAAGAAGAGAACAATTATTTAAGTGAGTTGTTATTATAAATGTAATAATAGAGTGCTATGCATGGTAAAATAGAACCTGATGATGATCCATGAACTCTGTCTGGGGAGGTCAGGAAATTCTTTCTTGCACAGTGTCTTGATACATGGGAAAGGAGTAAAAAAGATGAAACGCTTATGAAGTTTAGTAGTCTCCAAATACTATGACCAAGTAATACAAAGTATCAGGAACAGGGTAGCAGTGAATCAAATTGGAGCGATTGAAATGGCCATGTAACTTAGTTTTGTTGCAATTGCTTAATATGCACAAGGCCGTGCGTTCAATCCCAAGCCCTAAAAAGGAAGGAAGGAAGAGACAAAGAAAGATATGTGAGGTGGGCCTAGCACCATCATAGAAGTTTTATTTTCTAGCCCAGGATTTCATACTGTTAAATACACATTATTACTGCATGGGGATTTAAAAGTACAGTTGCCCAATTCTTATCTATTTGTGTTTGAGTGGGTAGAGATGTATCAACTTCAGCTGATATGACTTGGGGGCAACCAGGATAGAGATATCACGGTAGTGCATATGAGTTTAGAACATGGAAAAAAAGTTCGTGAGCCTTTTATTTCTGCAGAAAAACAAATGCATATGGTATATCAGCCTAAGTATGGATACAATTTCGTCTGCATTTAACTGTACAAATATATCAATTTTGCAAATTTGGGTAAATTACCTACCTCTCTTTAAGCCTTGGTTTCCTATTTTGGACATGGGAGCCAATGAGACTATAATGACAGAGTGTTTATAAAGTGTTTTCTGGCTATGCATTTTAAAATGTATTATAACTGCCTTTAGTTGACTTGTTTATATAGTGTAAATTTGTACCAGGTGCTGAAGAGCAAAGCAGACGAGGATCAAGTGTCCTGTCTTAGGTATCTTGGGCACTTGATTTCATTCCTTATATTCCAAAATTTGTGAAGTCAGAGTTGGACAAGAAGGCAGTTTTAAAACATTTTCCCTAAGGAGCCTTAACATTTTTCAGTATCACAGGGACTCTGGAAATTTGGTAGAGAAACCACAACAGTCCTTTTCAGCTGGCTTACTGTTCATCCTTTTGACTTATGATGACACATTACCAGACACTGAATTGGTTATAAACACTAAATTTATTTTTACATTCTGGAGCCTGGAGGTCCAAGATTGCAATGCCAGCATAGTCAGTATTTTTTTTTCTGAGTGATGCACTGTATTAAAGATCAGGAGTGAAATCTCTTTGGTTTTGTTTATTTAAATCCCATTCATGAAGGCTTGCCTCCATGACTTAATTAACATCCACATACACACAAAAGCCCACTTCTGTAACATTACATTTGAGATAGGATTTCAACATGTGAAACTGGATGAAGGGTGTAAATAAATGTAAATAAATACATTCGTTCCCCCCCCATAAGATTGTGGATCTAAGAACAGGAAGATCCAGACATTGAATAATCATAAAGCTGACCTCTGGGCCACTCTATGATTTTGGAGTATTATATTGATCTGGCTTATTCAATTCTATGCCTTCACTACAAGATTATTTGGAGAATACATAAGATAATTACACTAAGTGAGTAGTTATTTAGAGAATTATTTCATATTATTTACTTTTCATTTTTTGGTAGGTACTTGGGTTTGAATTCAGAGCCTTGCATTTGCCAGGCAGGCACCTTACCCCTTGAATCATACCACATCCAGCAATTTTTGCTTTGGTTATTTTTGAGGTAGAGTCTTGCATTTGTTTATTCCTAGGCTACCTGGATAGTAAACTTCCTAGTTGGATGTCCAATACAGGTAGGATAACACCCACACATTGGCACACCCCGCTTTTATTGACTGAGATGGAGGTCTCGTATGTTTTCCAGCTTAACCCTGAACTCCCACTATCCACATGTCCATTTTCAAAGAAGCTAGGATTATAGGTATAAACCATCTCATTTTATTTATGTTTATGAAAAGTCTGAAAGCTATTAGAAAATCCCCTAGAGTTTACTAACCATACCCACATTCTAAGTGATATACTCATGTTTATTCTGTTACAAACTGTGTTTTTCATAGTTTTATATAGAGATGTGGCACATCAAGAATAAAAATATTACTATTTCCAATTCAAGTAGCTATGACTAATATCTATGTGTGGATTTATGTTTTCTGGAAAAAAATCCTGAGTACATAGGCCAAAAATTCGATATTCCTAACAAGCAAAAATTTGCTTCCAGTATGATCAGCAGTTTGCAAATGGGGATTCCATGCCTGTAGAGGAGACATGACACAGGGGAATTCCCTGCTGTGACGCTAAAATAATTCTGTCCTGTTCAAAATATCAGAATGGTAAAAATTTGTCAAAATTATTACATGGGAACTTTCTTGACCTGATAAAGAGTACTGAATTAGAATGAAAGAATTCCTAGTTGCTCAGGCAAAGATGTCATCAATTTCTGTTCAATCACATAGCAGGCATTTTTGCTAATGAAACAAAATATAAAGATCTTGACAAATTGCTTTATTCATAATATATAAAGGACTCTTAAACCCATGAATAAGACAATAATAACCCCATTAAGAAGATACAGAGAGAAGACAAATAAGTACACCAAAAGCCCATATATTATAAGACTGTTGTAGAAATTCTTCTCAAATGTGTTCAGATAATGCTTTCTGGAATGAAAGGAATGTGAATAATTTCACTATCTTGATTCTTCAAAGAATAATTTTAAGAAAACCTGCATAAAGAACTTCAGAGTTCATGGAATTCTTGTTTCATATTCTGTGCATAACACTTTACAAAAGGCATATTCTTTAATTTTATAAAGCACCAATATTTTTAGCTTTTTACCAA
This sequence comes from Dipodomys merriami, assembly GCF_024711535.1. Classification (NCBI taxonomy): domain Eukaryota; kingdom Metazoa; phylum Chordata; class Mammalia; order Rodentia; family Heteromyidae; genus Dipodomys; species Dipodomys merriami. The sequence continues at coordinate 2,734,431 of NW_027203004.1, forward strand.
AAACAACACATGACAACTCTAAGAAACAGTTCCATGTTACCCAGCCAGCAGAAGAGTTTCAGATATTAGTATAGTCACGAGGTTTGCAAATAATGAATTGAATTTAAGCCATGTATTCTGGTTTCTGTTCATGGATTCTGGTTTCTGCTCATTCTCAATTGTAATTTACACATCAGCCTTCAGAAATACACCACCTTTCTTCTTGCCTCCATTTCTGTATTCTGAAAATGAAGATAATATTCTCCCAACCTTAGATGATGAGGTATGAAACACCACCAGATGACAGAGAACACATATTTGCATTGTTGGGATTTATCCAACAATTGTTGAATAGCTTCTCTAAAAATCTATATAACAATTGTCTTATAGCTTTTATAAAAATCTCAACAATAATTTTACTGGCTAAACACCTTGTTTAAAGGTGTTAAAATACCAACCAAATTTAACCTATTTTTAAAAATTAATATAAAATGAACTCAATCCTCCTGTTCTTTTAGGAAGTAAATCCTCTTAATGAGCTCCTCACCTTCTGACACATAGCTATTAAGTGCATTTTCATGAAACCATTACCTCTCATTTTCATCTCATTGAATTCAATTTTACAGAGTTGTTCTGTCTTACAAAACTGGTTGCAAAGACTTTCCCTTGATTTCCACAAATAATGGTAGTCATTTGTGTAAGTGACTTCTCAAAATTTTACGGCAATTGAAGAAGGAAATTATAGCAGAAAATTGTACAGAAAATATCTTGAAAATTGTAACAAGAACCTTTTTCCTTTTCCTTGTCTTTTGTTCTCAGTAGAAGGTATGGAATTCAGGGCCTCAAACTTGCTGGATAATTGCTCTTGATCCATACCCCTAGCACTTTGTTTAGCTTTAGTTTGCTTTTCAGATAGTCTCATATTAACTGCCTCAAACAGTGGTCCTCCAACTTCTGCCTCTCTTATCAACATATGGCACCAGTTTGCTTTAGAGATTTGAGTTTCAGTATTATATTTTTACCATACCAACAGCAAACATCCAGTGTCTATCTCATAATTAATTAGAATTATAGGCATGTACCAGTATATCAAGCTGAAGTTTTCTAAAAAGAAATCATCAGTAGTTCTGCTAACAGGGAATTATTCACTAACTTTTCTTTAGTCTCCAATTCTCTGCTTCTGTAACTTCTTTGTCATTTTTCTCCTCACTGAAGCCTGCAAATTTGTGATAACTTCAGTTTTGTTAAAGCTTTCAAAATATTCCTGTTTAGTCTATATTCATCATGTCTCATGTTCCACATCACAGTGATTTTCCTTACCAAAAATATTTGTCTCAGCCAGGAGAGGTGACCAATGCCTACAATCCTAGGTACTCAGGAAGCTGAGATGTAAAGATTTTGGTTGGAAGCCAGCCAAATATTTTCTATCTAAAAGGAAACTTGGTGCCACCTAGTAATATTATTTCATATTTGACATAATAACATCTTGCAAATTTAAAGATATTCATTTGATAACCTTAAAAGAAACAAGAAATTAAACATGAATTTCTCTCAGGAAACCCAAGCCAACACCTTAAGCAATCTACTTATAAAAAATAAAAGTTATTCTGGCTGCCTGAGGCTCATGCCCATAATACTAGCTACTCAAGAAACTGAGATCTGAGGATTGTGGTTCAGAACCAGACCAGGGATACAAATCTGAGAGATCTTTTTCTACAACTAACCAGCAGAAACCTAGTACTGGATGCATGTCTTAAGTGGTAGAGCACCAGTTGTGAGCAACGCAAAATGGTCAAGCAAGAATGAAAGCCCTTAAGTTCAAACACCAGTATTGCACACAAATAGATAAATATATAAAATATAAAATTAAGCTAGCCGCCCATGGCTCACACCTGTAATCCTAGGATAAAATATGAGGAAAGTCCTTGAGATTCTTATCTCCAATTACCCACCAGAAAACCAAAAGTGGCACTGTGGCTTATGTGGTAGAACATTCGCCTTGAGCTGAAGAGCTCATGGACAGCTCCCAGACCTAGAGTTCAAGCCCCATGACTGACCCAATATATATATACATATATAAATAAAATTCATGAGAAAATTTGAAATATATCCACAATGGAGTTTTCAACTATACATAGCAATAAAATATGTCATTGATGGCAAAATGGATAGAACTAGATACCATTATATTAAGCAAAAGTAAATATGCTGAGAAAGTAAAATATTATATGTTTTTGCTTGTATGCAGTATCTAGCTGTAAAAATGAAAGACAGAAATATAAAACAGAAGAGAACCTGTTTGAGGGGCGGTACCAGTGGAAGGGGAGAAGATAAAACAAGAGGGCATGGAGGGGGAGGGTGCAGTATTATCTTCTACATATTCTGTTCATATTGTGTGTGTGTAAGAAGAGTACAATAAAACCTGTTGAAATTGTTTCAAGAAGAGGGAAGTAGAAAAGAGAGAAAGTGATAAAGGGGATAAATTGTGATAGAGTTATATAGTATGTATGAATAACAGTGAAAAAGTCTATGTACAAATAATACAGGCAAATACAAAGTGGAAAAATTATAAAAAGCAACAGTGATACCAAAATAATATTTAAACATGTAAAAGTTTGTATCAAACATTGAAAGAATTCTCCTAAAGACAAAATTTCTATAGTAAAATTACTTTCTTCTATTGTTAAAAGTAATCTGCTATATATACTGTGGACTGGTGGCTCACATCTGTTATGTTAGCTACTCAGGAGGATCACAGTTCAGAGCCTGCCTGGGCAGGAAAGTCCATGAGACTTTCATGTCCAATTAACCACCAAACATCTAGAAGTGATCTAGTACTAACCTTGAGCAACAAAGCTAAAAGACAGCAGTCAGACCTTGAGTTCAGCCCTACTGCTGACTATATAAATTAATACAATTTTTAAAATATAATGAGATGTTATTAAGGAATATAAGAATAATTACTGAATATGAATGTTCTAAGATGTGATTATAATAATAGATTAATTTATCATGGGCAGAATGCTTAGGAAAATAACACCTATGATAAAATCAGGACTACAAAAATGAGAAAACTTTGCTATGCCAAATAATGAAATTGGTCATCACTGTAGGAAAAAAGCCAGCAAGGAAACAAAAGCACACTGGGATGAATATAAGAACCTAGAATTCTCTCTTTAATTTGTCACTAGACAAGGCAATGTGCAACTTTTTATTTAAATCTTTGAAACTCGTACATTGTTTTAAGTCCAATACCACCAACTATAAATCAACAATCACATGAAGTAAATTTCATGGAAAAAAAGCTCAAAAATTTCTATATTTGACTGCATTATAATGAAATATTATCAAATTAATGATTGATTGCTTATTCTTGACAGAAGAATCTTCAAGGAGGAGCTGCCATTGTCCTTGACTTTATTAGATGAGTGAATTTTACTAAATGTAAATATAGAGCCATGGAAGGGAAGGTTGGGGAGCATGCAAGCAGGGCAAGCTACATATTTCTCCATTAGGATGTGACTATCCATCACCATGATGGTTAGACTCTAGCACCTGGAATGATAAATTGGAGGATCATACTTGGATAAAATATATAAATACTTAAAATAACTTACTATTCCTGATTACTGATAAAATAGGTAATATCCTTTTTTTTTCGAGGAGGCAGAATTTGGAAAAGAGGATTTAACGCTGACCAAATATATATATTTGATTTAAATCAGCCTTCTAAGTCAGTTCTGTGACATGAACAGTACAAATCATTGCATAATATAGATGTTCAGAACCAATTGTTTTGTATGCACTGATAACACTTATTTATTATTTCCATATTAAGTTATTTATCTAGTAACTGCACATACTTGAATAATCAAGTCTTATGCCAAAAATGAATAATAACTTCAAAAGTCTGATGTGCCCATTTCTACAAAGAATGGACTCACCATCTCTTCTGAATCTCATCCTGTGTCTCTTTCAAGTCAAATATCTTTCTTCCATTGTTAAAAAAATAAAATAATGATGTTAAAATCAAGCCAGAGTTTTATCCCTTATAACTATACCTGGTCATTAATATACTTGGTCCATCGCCCATATTTTAAAAAATAAGCTACAATTTGAGTATTAGAGTTTTCCAAATAAAGTTTTCTCTGAATAACCTATTCTAGACCCACTAATGCCTTAAGTCCTATTACAATGTGAAACAATACATTAGGAAAAGCATTGGTATTTGTCTTTCAATAATGTGTGTGTGTGTGTGTGTGTGTGTGTGTGTGTGTGTGTGTGTGTGTATGGGCACATGCACGCTGGTCTTTGGGCTTAAAATCAGGTCTAAACACTGCCCCTGAGCTTTTTTGTCCAAGACTAGTGCTTTTTCACTTGAGCCACACCTCCCCTTCTGGCATTTTGGTAATTAATTGGAGATGAGTCTCACAGGACTTTCTTTCCCTGGATGGATTTGAACTATGATACTCAGATCTTAGCTTCCAGAGCATCTAGGATTACAGGCATTATCTATTGCTGCATGTTTGTTTTTAATATTTTAAGTATTTTCCCCTTTCTAATGAATTAAAAGATGTTCTTTCAGTATTTCTGTACATTCTGAAACTGTTGTTCCCAAACTGTCAAGATGATAAGCATCTGTTTGATGGATAATTGTTCTTTTTATTGTGTTTGACATATTTTTAATTGTTTCTATTGATTTATACTTCCTAGTTATTGATTAGAACATTTAATATGTAGAATTCAGCTTCGCCTCCAAGGAGATGGTAGAAGTCATATTCAAAAGAATGTTTTAAAAATTATTACAGAGACAACATTGTGAGCTTTATACATAAAAAGGACAAAAATTGTTTAGTTGGTCTTTTTTCCTATGAAGAAAATTTTAAAAATAGGACTTAAATTATATGGTTATATATTTTTTAAATTCCAACTGAACAAAAAATTAAAATATGATAGTCAGCAATGTTTTCCCTAGATGACTGTCCCATTTATGCCTCCCCCACTTTCCCCTGTTTTGGAGCCTAGGAAAGAAAACTGAAATTGGTGTTGATTATTAAACATTGTGAAATTCTCAAACTAGCTTTTTAGAAGCTCTAGAACTGTGGTAGGTACCAAGCCTAGCATGTGCAAGGAAGAAGAAGAGGAAGAAGAAGAAGAAGAAGAAGAAGAAGAAGAAGAAGAAGAAGAAGAAGAAGAAGAAGAAGAAGAAGAAGAAGAAGAAGAAGAAGAAGAAGAAGAAGAAGAAGAAGAAGAAGAAAGAAAGAAGAAGAAGGAGGAGGAGGAGGAGGAGGAAGAGGAGGAGGAGGAGGAGGAGGAGGAGGAGGAGGAGGAGGAAGAGGAGGAGGAGGAGGAGGAGGAGGAGGTACAGAATCAAACTTATTCATATTTTATTTAGTGGGTAATTATGGCAAAATAAGAAGGTCAAGTTTCTGTCTTTCTGATCTTTATAGTAGTTCCTGATTAGTCTCTGGAGAGGCATTCCACGTGAGCACGTGAAATCAATGAAGCAATTTATACAGTTAACCCTCAGTATCTACAATTTCCACATCTAGGGGTTCAACCAACCAGAAATTTAAGATAGGAAAAGTTTGTTGCTCCCTAAGCAGACAATATAGCAACTATTTATATACTGTTATATCTATGGTGGTAATAGAAATAACCTTGATGTGATTTAAAGTGTAACTTACTTTGTATGAAATATTATGCTATTTTCTATATGGGACTGGATCCTATGCTGATTTTACTATGCTCATCAGTTCTGGAAGCAACCCTATAAATACCAAGATGACCATATATACTATGCTTTTACCCAGACAATTATAGCTACAATAAAGCTTAAGTTATAAATTATGTACAGTAAGACAATAATAACAGTAACTAATAAAATAGAAGAATTGTAACAATATGCTGTAAAAATGTAATGTGAAATGGGTGTGGAAATGCACACATATAATCCTAGGAAACAGAAGCTGAGGCAGGAAGATAATGAGAGAGATATACAGTAAGACCTTATATGCAAAAAAAAACAAAAAAGAAAAAAAGAAAAAAGGTATTATGTGAATGTGATATCTTCCAAAATATGAGACTTTTTCCATTTAATCTTTTCAAACCAGAGTTGAGCACAGGTAACTAACTACAGAAGGGGAATACAGTGAAGTGGATTACTGTATAATTAAGTGTTTTGTGAAGAGAAAAAACATATCCTATTTAAAGGTTCTGTTCTGAGAAGAAAAGCCATGCACCTTTCTTTTACCTTTTTCTGAAACTCTATGGTATTTCTCCCCTCCTACATAACCACCGTCCCACCTGAGTTGTGGAAAGGACAAACGCTCAAAGCTAGCTTGGCTGTGGAAGAAGTCAAACATATTCTATTCCTGCAAGCATCTTGCAGCCTGTTTCACTCCTCCTATTTTGCTTCCTGAAGCCCAGAGGACCCTCCTGTGAAGACATATTCTGTATTTTCAGGTGAGTGAGATAAATGACTTCCTTAGAAGACAATGTGACTTTGAAGATTGAAATTGAAAAAGGAAATCAAACTCTTCCATCTTTTTTTACTAAGGGCCAGAAAAAAATGATAGGTTCTTACCTGCTGAGAGTAAGCAACTTTTGCAGCCTGTGCTAATGAATTTAATCTTGATGCTGATGTGAAATGTGTTTGAAATGTTTCCTAAGCCCTAATTCCTTACTTTCTGAGAACACCACCCCTTTAGAAACTCGATTTATGATGTGAATATTTACTTCCTGTAAAAAGTAGCTGCTTTGATATTTTGATTTTATGAAGGCAGAGTGAATTTGATATTGATCTCTCAGTTAAATTATAAGCATGTGGGGCTGGGAAGGTGGCTCACTGGTAGAACGCTTGCCTTGCATGCATTAGGCCCTGGGTTCGATTCCTCAGCACCACATAAACAAAAAAAGCCAGAAGTGGTGCTGTGGCTCAAGTTGTAGAGCGCTAGCCTTGAGCTGAAGAGCTGAGGGACAGCGCCCCAGCACAGAGTTCAGGCCCCACGACCGGACCCAAAAAAATAAAATAAAATAAATTATAAACATGTAAAAATGAATTGAACCTGATTAACTGAAGTTCTTTCTGCCCATTTTCTCTGGTACAGATTTCTATGATGTGGAGAGTCTATATTTTAAGTCATTTTGGATTCCTAACTGGGTCTGTGAATGTGGATGAGTCCGTAAGAAATGCAGAATTTGCCCCATTGACTTTGGAGAAAAGACTGAGAGATGGAAACTGGGCAATGATTCAGAAGACAGCTGAGGCTGCAGCCATGAGCCTTCCTGCCTGTGTTCAGCTCCCAATCTCTTCTAAAACAACCCTCACTTCCCATGCGGTGGTTTATTTTTCTATCCAAAGGGTTTTCTGGAGCTTCATCTTATTCTGGTTTCGTAGTATGCCAACATGAGAAGAGTGAAAGCAAGCAAGGGAGATGTGGCAGAGGGATTTTATCTGAGGCTCCATCACATTTGGGAGCTTCTGGCTGAAAACTCCAGAAAGAAAAAAGTGAAGAAACAGCTAAGAGAAAATGTAAGAAAGGAAGCCACAATGCTTAAGCCTGAAAAGTGTTTCTAGGATAAGGAGACTCAGGATTTGGTGTCACCTGAGGAGAAGCTGGTAGAAGAGAGAATATTCAGGAAAAATGAGAAGGGAACAGGAGGAAATGGAGACAAAAAAGGCCTAGATTACCTAGAGCTGGGGCCTCAATGTGAACTTAATTTTACGGTGGGATAACAACTCCAATGACGCAATAGCTTACAACTTTGATTACTATCTCATGCTACAAGCCTAATCCATGTCCACTGCCACTCAGCATGCTGTCCATTCTGGGATTCAGACTGCCTGCTGGAGGATCCCAAGGGAAGAGAACAGTGTGAAAACCACATGACTAAAACTCAGAAAAGATACATGTCATCACTTCTCATATGTCATTTGTCAAAGTACGTTATATAACCACGCCTGGTAGCAATGGGGATGGGAATACATATTGTGAGCATTATAATAATATCTATTATTATTGTCATATAATAATCAAACATCTATTGTTTTCACCAAAGGAAAAGAGATGGTATTTCTCCCCTTTTTTGGAGTATTGGACAGGGCATTCTGTAGAATATTCTTCAGTTGTGGGCTCTCAATCTTTTCTCTTAAGATTGTGGCTATGAGGTTTTGGGGAGGAGAATTACAGAGAAAAAGTGAGTTCTCACGCTGGACACTGGTCGCTCACACCTATAATCCAAGCCTGAGATCTGAGGATTATGATTGGAAGCCAGCCTGGGCTGGGAAAATCCATGAGACTCATCTCCATTTAACGAAAAGAGCCAGAATTGGAGCTATGGCTCAAGTGTAAAAGCACTAGCTTTGTGTGTTTGGGGTGAGCGGTAGGGAGGCGAAAGTTCAGGGACAGAATCTAGGCCCTGAGTTCCAAATCCTGGGGGAGTTAGGGGAAAATGTGTTCTCTGTGCATGAAATCAAGGATGTATGTCAGCATCACTATTGATGTTAACTTCGTGGTAGAGTTGAACACTTGTATTCTGGAAATGATTTGTTCCACTCTTCTCTGTCCTATATTCTTTAAAAGAGGCAGCTATGCACAATCTAGACCTCAGAGTTATGGACTGCACTGATGCACTGGTTTCATTTTTTTCTACTTAAAAAATTATACCTAAGTACTTGTACAAAGGAGTTCTAATTTAACATGTCAGTTTGTGAGTACAGTACATCTTGATCAATGTCACCACTTAGATCGTTCTTCTCCATTTCTCTCAACCCCACCCCCAATTTACCTGGTGATATTTTCACAAATGTACATTGAACACTAAGACTGGATTCACCCACTGCACGAATTTTGCAAAGAAATGTCTTCATTCCACAGGCAAGGAAGATGAAGCTGAGGACAATAAGCCCAATACAGCATAGATATTAATTGACATCAAGATTATTTGACTTACAAAATCTTCACCAAAAGAAGCATAAGAAAAAAGAAAGTGGCCAGGAAAACGTGAAGCATCTATCTATCTTTGTGTGTGTATGTGTGTGTGTGTGTGTGTGTTGGTTCTGGGGCCTGAGTGCCTGAGTGCTGTCTCTGTCTCTGAGCTGCTTTGCTCAAGGCTAGCACTCTACCACTTGAGCCACAGCACCATTTCCAGCTTTTTGGTAGTCGATTGGAGATAAGAATCTCATGGACTTTCTAGCCTGGGTTGGCTTTGAACTACAATCTTCAGACCTCAGTCTCCTGAGTAGCTTGATTGCTGGTATGAGCCACTGGCAGCTAGCAAAACATCTATTAATTGCCTCACTTAAGCATGTGGTGTAGTAGGTCAATTGATAGTTGTGACACTCAGATAATGATTCTTTTGCTTGTTCCTCTCTGGTGTTATGACTAGTATGATAATGCTCGCTCAGGTTTATATCACTGTCCAATCATTGTTCCATTTTATTCAGTAAGCAGTTTTTCAGGACAGGATTACTGTGAGGGGAGAGTATGGGATGAAAATTTCATCTGTACTTCTTGTGGCCTGGCGAAAGCTTCTCAGAATGTTTGCAAGAGGAGTTAGGACTCCAAATCTGCCAAATAAAGGAAAAGACACATTCCTTCCACAGTAGCTGTGCCACAGAAGGACAAATGGGAAAACTCATCCAGGCTCAGAGGCAAAGCAACAGGATGGGTTGTTCAGGTGGGTGAAAATTTGTGAAGTTTCTCTTTCTTACCATGGGGATATCATTCAATGCTGGCATTTACAATATGTGCCAGGACTCATATCTTTGTAGGTCTCTTTTCTCTGAAACATCTTTGACAATGACAGAAAGAAGAATGTAACAATGGCCCTCAGTTATGTTTTTTGAACAAGGATCTCATCTCCCAACAAAAGCTAGAGTTATAATGAATGGGTAATAAAGAAACAATTTGGGGACATTGTCATTCATGTGGAGAATAATCTTTTTCTCAATTCATTTTTATGAATAAAATAGAAACTACCATACCCAAGTAACATGTGCATGCTACATACTTAGTTGTAATTATTTCATGCCCTTAAACATTTGCTTACATATTCTGATGTTAAGTGATTTTAAATAGATAGATCTCCTGGCTGGAAACCAGGAAGACAAGTTCCTCAGGCTTATTCTTCATACTAAAGAGACTTTTATATTTTCAGAAATGATTTTTCCTTCAGTTGCTAAAATGATCCAGACTTTCAAACTTTATTATGTACATAATACATAAGGCAGGTGGAACTTTTAGGGCATTCTGGGCTCCCAACACTCAGTGTATCCTGCAACACTGCACAGTAAATGTTTGCTGAAGGAATATTCAGGGACTGTTTTCAAGAAAAAAAAGCATCATGAAAATTTATGACAGTAATAGAACACACACATTTCAAATGAAGGGCCATGTCTCAAGGCCATGATCATTAATTTCCTTCATTGAAAGTAGAGCTATTATATTTTTTATGAGACCAAGTACAATAAAGCTGTGTTGATTAACTTTGATTGTATCGATGTTCTTCAGAAACCCTGATTGAAGGCAAAAGTTTTGAAGTTGGAAATGATGACAGACATCTAGGAGTGTCTTCGGGAGCTCACAACATTTGCCAATCATCAGACTGTTTGGAGGAATACAAATTAATTTTCCCTAGGAAAATTGATAAAGGCACTCTACCACTTGAACCACAGTGCCACTTCCAGTTTTCTTTTAGTTTATTGGAGATAAGAGTCTCATGGACTTTCCCTCCCATGCTGGCTTTGAACCGTGATCCTCAGATCTCAGCCTCCTTAGTAGCTAAGCTTACAGGGGTGAGCCACGGGTGTCAAGCAACAGTTGGCTTTTTGAGGTATGTGAAGAAGTAAAGAATTTTGAAAGTCAGGGTAAAGGAAAGCAGTCAATGTCTATGTGGATTTTAATTCCTCTGCCTTTGACTCTTATAGTAAATTCACTGATGTCTTTCATTTGAAAAGACTTACTAGTCCCTCTCCAACTATGTTCCCAGGGACCTGCTGAGGAGGCCTGGGAGAGTAGAGGTAGAAAGAGGCCCCTCCCTGTGCAGGACAGAAATACAGGTCTGGGGCATAGGAGTTTTCAGATTTTCACTCAATTGTATTTTCCCATTTCTTATATTGTTCATGTATTCTTGATGCTGGTTTGCACACATATTTTAAAAAAGACGTCCATTTCTGTTCTATTGAAGGTGAGGAGGTGCCAAAGGGAACAGAAAAATAAATGTATATATGGGGTGGGCAGGTGTAGTATGTGAGCATGCCGTTCCTAACCAGTGCCTCGTGCTTAAGTTTTTGAGGTTCTGTCCTCCTATGTAAAATGAAGGCAGTGACACACATTTTAGAGAGGGTTGATATAACAATTAAAATGTATTTAATGAAATAAATGAACATTAAATAGTTGGAATGATGCCTTGTACAGAACAAGATAGTCATTATCAATGCACATTATCATGGTATCTTAAAAGGAACATACTCAATTAGCTTAAGTTCAAAATGTATTTGAAGGGAAGATAGAAGTCTACTTGGGGAAAAACAGTAAAATCTCCTTGCAATTGGAAATGCTCCAAGAATGCAATCTCTGTGTGTGTGTGTGTGTGTGTGTGTGTGTGTGTGTGTGTGTGTGTGTGTGTGTGTGTGTGTGAGTCTGTGTGTGTGCGTGCTTGTGTGTGTGTGTGTCTGTCTGTCTGTGTGTCTCATTTTTCCTCTCTCTCCTTCCCCTCTGTCTTTCCCTTCCTCTTTCCCTCTCTCTTCCCACCCCCAGACACAAGCTTACATAGTTTCTCCATCTCTTGATTTTTCCTCCAGGCTTGATTGCTCCACTCATTGAATGAACTGTGGCTGAAAATAGAATTAAGTTCCATCACAGACTCCTATCTGCTGCCTCATTTTCAGGTCCTCAATTCTATTTTCTGAGGCAAGATTGGCACATTAGACTTGGTTGGCAGAGTTCTTCTCTCTTGTCATGTTGTCCTGGTGCCGACCTTTCCAGCTTCAGGGTTAGAGTGTCATGAAGTGATTGAGACTGATCCTAATCTCTTCCAAACAGAAAAGAACAAGAGTTGAGGGAAGGGAGAGAAAGAGAATATTGAGTAGATATGTGTATACACGCACACACTGTTGAGGGAGTATTGAGTTAAATGAATAATGTGTATATTTAGCACCTAGATTGGTGGTGCACATCTGTTACTTGCAGGAAGATCAAATCATAGATTTCAGTCCCGTTTGGACAAAGGGAGTGAGATAGTATCTCAAAAACAAAATAAAAGTGAAAGGCTGGAGTGTGATAGAACTCTTGCCTAAAGTACATCCATTTAAGTTTAATCTTCAGTATCTAAATAAAAGAGAGTATTTAGCATAGACTCTGCCACTAGAAAACTCCATAAATATTTTAGTGAAATAAACAGAAAAATGCTAGAGGAAATTCATTAAGACAATAACTGTTCGGGCTGTTTACAGATGATTTTTTTCTCATTGTTCTCAAGATTGTCTACTTAAAATAATTTTTTACAATAAATATGCATTTCTTACTCATTAATACAGGAAAGAAATGTATAAATTAAAGAGTGACAGTTCATTTGAATTTATATTCAACTACTGAATCCCCTATATATTCAACTGCATGAACATCTTTTTTAAATATCACACTACTTTTTTTTTTAAATTTTATTTTATTTTATTTGAGAACATACTGTACAGAGGGGTTACAATTACATTGGCAGGATAATGCATATATTTCTTACCAAGCATTGCAGCCTCCTCTTTTGTTTACCCATCACCTCCCTTCCCAGGCTCCACCCTCCCCCGCACCCAATCATACCCCCCTCCCCCCCCACACCGACATTGTAAAGCTTGCTTTGACATGACATTTTGTAATTCTCCTTGTTGCAACAGGTCCACCTGAATCCTTAAACGACTTGTTTGCCCCCATCTCCTCCACATGTTATACTGACATCAAATATAGTGAAAGCGGGGGTTACACTGTGGGGGAGGGACATACAAAGCAACAAAGAAATAATCTTATAAATGCGTTAGAAACACATGCATGAAAGAAACGAAAACATTAAAATACATATTTAAGGGTTCGTTTTCCTAACATCACATTATCTGTCCTTTTCCGCTTGACTCATACCTATACTAGATATTGCAAATAAGGGAAACCATGGGACCTATGTTTCTTTGGGCCTGGCTTACTTCACTTAATATAATTTTTTCCAAGCCTTTCCATTTCCTAACAAATGGGGAAATGTCATTCTTTCTGATGGAGGCATAGAATTCCATTGTGTATATATACCACATTTTCTTGATCCATTCATCTACTGAGGGGCATCTGGTTTGGTTCCATATCTTAGCTATGGTAAATAATGCTGCAATAAACACAGTTGTGCTGGTAGCTTTAGTGTGGTTTTGTTTGTATACATTTGGGTAAATGCCCAAAAGTGGGATTGCTGGATCATAGGGGAGATCTATGTGAATTCTTTTGAGGAACCTCCATACTGCTTTCCAAAGTGGTTGAACAAGTTTACATTCCCACCAACAATGAAGTAAGGTTCCTTTCTGTCCACATCCCCTCCAGCATCTGTTGTTAGAGTTCTTGATTTTTGCTGTTCTAACAGGAGGGAGGTGATATCTCAATGTTGTTTTGATTTGCATTTTTTTTTTATGGCTAGGGATGTTGAACATTTCTTCATGTGTCTATTGGCCATCCTTCTTTCTTCTTCAGAGAAGCTTCTCGTTAAGTCTTTCGCCCACTTATTTATTGGGCAGTTGTTTCTTTGAGGATTTGTTGTTGGGTGGTTTAATTTTTTGAGTTGCAAGTATATTTTAGATATGAGACCCTTGTCCGTTGTATGGCTAGTAAAGATCTTCTCCCAATCGGTGGGCTTTCTGTTGATCTTGCTAGCTATGTCATTTGCCCTGCAGAAGCTCTGCAACCTCTTGCAATCCCATTTGTCCAACCTTTCTTTGATTGGTTGTGCTTCCGGGTCTCTATTCAGAAAATTTCGGCCTGAGCCAAGGAGACCTAGGGTTTCTCCTATTCCATCCTGTAATGTTTTCAGAGTGTCTGCTTTGAGTTCAAGGTCTTTGATCCATTTGGAGTTGATTCTGGTGCAGGGTGATATATAAGGATCTAGCTTTAGTTTTCTACATATAGTTAACCAATTTTGCCAGCACCATTTACTGAAGAGGCTGTCTTTCTTCCATTCTATTGTTTTAGCTTCCTTATCGAAGATTAGATGGCTATAGGTCTGTAGGTTCATTTCTGGGTTTTCAATTCTATTCCATTGGTCCTGAGGTCTGTTCTTATGCCAATACCAAGCTGTTTTGATTACTATGGCTTTATAGTAGAGTTTGAAATTTGGTATTGATATTCCTCCAGCAGTGTTCTTTCCGTTGAGAAGTGTTTTTGCTATTCGGGGTCTTCTATTGTTCCATATGAATTTTTGGATTGCCTCTTCTATTTCCTTGAAGAATGAGGGTGGAATTTTGATAGGTATTGCGTTGAATTTGTAGATAGCCTTGGGAAGTATTGCCATTTTCACGATGTTAATCTTGCCAATCCAGGAGCATGGGAGGTTTTGCCATTTTTTAAGTTCTGTGGTGATTTCCTTTTTCAAGATTTTAGTTTTCATCATAGAGGTCCTTCACTTCTTTAGTTAAGTTAATTCCTAGGTATTTTTTTTTGTGGGGCTATTACAAATTGCGTTGCTTTCCTAATTTCAGCCACACTTTTCTCATTGTGGGCATACAGAAAAGCCATTGATTTTTGGGGGTTAATTTTATAACCTGCTACTTTGCCAAAGTTTTGAATCAGCTTGAGTAATTTGGGAGTGGAGTCTATGGGATTCTTTAAATACAAGATCATGTCATCTGCAAAGAGGGAGAGTTTTATTTCTTCTTTCCCTATTTGGATCCCCTTTATGTCTGCATCTTGTCTTATTGCTGTAGCTAGGCATTCTAATACTAGATTGAAGAGAAGTGGAGAGAGTGGGCATCCTTGTCTTGTTCCTGAGTTAAGAGGAAATGGCTTTAGTTTTTCACCATTGAGTATAATGCTGGATGTAGGTTTGTCATATACAGCCTTTATTGTATTGAGGAATGTTCCATGGATTCCTAATTTTTCCAAAACCTTCATCATAAAGGGGTGTTGGATCTTGTCGAATGCTTTTTCTGCTCCTGTTGATGTGATGAATAATATTAATTGATTTGCGTATATTGAACCAGCTTTGCATCCCTGAAATGAATCCTGTTTCATCGTGGTTTATGATTTTTTGGATGAATTGTTGAAGTCGATTTGCCAAAATTTTGTTGAGAATTTTTGCATCAATGTTCATCAAAGAAATGGGTCTATAGTCCTCTTTTTTGGATGAGTCCCTGCCTGGTTTTGGGATGAGGGTTATGATGGCTTCATAGAATGTGTTCGGTAGTGAGCTTTCTCTTTCAATTTCATTGAAGAGTTGGAGGAAAATTGGTGTGAGCTCTGTTTTGAAGGCCTTGTAAAATTCCGCTGTAAAACCATCTGGTCCTGGACTTTTCTTAGCTGGGAGGTCTTTTATTGCTTGTTCTATTTCAATGCTTGATATGAGCCTGGTAAGATAGTTTAACTCATCTTGGTTTAGTTTTGGCATGTCAATAATTGCTAGGAAGAGGTCCATTTCTGTCAAGTTGTCGAACTTATTAGCATAAAGTTTTGAGAAGTATTTCCTTATAATGTTCTGAATCTTGGTTGTTTCCGTGGTGATGTTTCCATTCTCATCTCTGAGTTTATTAATTTGGGTGTGTTCTCTTCTTTTTCTGATAAGATTTGCTAAGGGTCTGTAAATTTTGTTAATTTTTTCAAAGAACCAACTCTTTGTTTTGTTGATTCTTTCTATAGTTTTTTTTGGATTCTAGTTCATTTAATTCTGATTAAATTTTGATTATTTCTTTCCGTCTACTGGATTGGGGTTTATCTTGCTGCTCTTTTTCAAGGAGGTTTAGATGTGTCAATAAATTGCTAGTTTCAGATCTCTCCAATTTGTTGATGTAGGAGCTCAGAGCTCTAAACTTGCCTCTGAGTACTGCCTTTGCTGTGTCCCAGAGGAGCTGGTAATTTGTGTGTTCATTTTTGTTGAATACCATGAACATTTGAATTTCCTTTCCAATCTCTTCCATGACCCACTCTTGATTCAGCAGTGTGTTGTTTAGCCTCCATGTGATACCGGACGTTCTTTGGTGGCGTTTGGTGTTGAGTTCTAATTTTATTCCCTTGTGGTCAGAGAGAATGCAGGGTATAACTTCAATGTTTCTGAATTTAGACAAGTTTGCTTTGTGGCCTAGAATGTGGTCTATTTTAGAAAAAGTTCCATGTGCTGCTGAGAAGAACGTGTACTCTGATGCTGCTGGGTGAAATGTTCGGTAAATGTCTGTTAAGTCTAGTTGATCTGTGCAGCTGTTTAAATCTGGGGATTCTCTGTTCAGTTTTTGCCGAGTTGATCTGTCTAGTGCGGAGAGTGGTGTGTTAAAATCCCCAACAATTAATGTCTTTGGATCTATATGGCATTTGAGGGAAAGTAGTGTTTCTTTGATAAATTTGGGTGCTCCATTGTTTGGCGAATAGATATTTAGAATTGTAATATCCTCCTGAACGAGAGATCCTTTCATTAGTATGTAGCGACCTTCTGTATCTCTTCTCACGAATTTTAATTTGAAGTCTATTTTATCTGATATTAGGATTGCAACTCCCGCCTGTTTATGAGGGCCGTTTGCTTGGTAGATTTTGTTCCAGCCTTTAACATTGAAAATGTGTTTGTTTTTACGGGCAAGATGTGACTCCTGCAGGCAGCAGATAGAAGGGTCTTGTTTTTTAATCCAACTAGACAGTCTATGTCGCTTAATTGGAGAGTTCAGTCCGTTAACGTTAAGAGATAGGACTGAGAGGTATTTGGGAGTTCCTGCCATGTTATCTACCTTCTTGGGGGCTGCGAAAACTGGGTTCTTCCTATGGTTCTTGGATTCTCAGTTTGGGTGCAGTTTCTTGGCCTTTATTGTGGTCTTGTTGGTTTTCTATGTGTAGGACATCTTTAAGAATCTTTTGTAGGGCTGGTTTGGTGGAGATGTATTGTTTCAATTTTTCTTTGCTGTAGAAGGTTTTTATTTGGCCTTCAGTTATGAAGGAGAGTTTAGCTGGGTACAGTATTCTTGGATGATAGGTCTTTGTTTTTAGGGCCTGGCATACATCATTCCAGGCTCTTCTTGCTTTGATTGTCTCTGCTTATAAATCTGAGGTGATTCTAATTGTTTTCCCTTTATAGGTGATTACACTTTTCTCCCTGACAGCTTTAAGGATCTTTTCCTTGTTCTGAGTTGATCCTGTGTGGATTATAATGTGACGGTGGGATGTCCTATTCTGGTCTGGTCTATTTGGGGTTCTAAAGGCTTCTTGTATCTGAATAGGCCTATCTTTTTGCATGTTTGGGAAGTTCTCTGCTAGGATCCTGTTAAACAAATTTCCTAGACCATTAACTTCTGTTTCTAGGTGCTCCTCTACACCCATTATCCTTAAGTAAGGCCTTCTGATGGTGTCTTCCAGGTGTTGGATAGATCTGTCATATTTCTTGTACTTATCTTGGATGGTTGTATGTTCTTTCTCTATAATATCTAGGCTGTCTTCAATCCCTGAGATTCGATCTTCTGCATGGTCTAACCTGCTGTCAAGACTCTCTTCTTTGATTTTAATCTCTTCTAATTTGTCAGCTTCTAATTGGTCAGCTTTGATGGCTTCAAGTTCTTTGTTGAAGCTCTGTTTTAGGTCTTGTATGAATCTCTTTACTTCCTTTATTTGGTGTTCAGTGTTTGTCTTCAAATCACTTAGTTGATTGGATATGGTTTCTTTGGACTCCCATTCCTTCTGTTGGGTTCCATTCAGCATTCCCTTTGTGGTCTCCCTGACTTCCTTCAGCTCTTTTTTAATGGATTTTATGGATGTCTTTAGTGATCTTTGTGTGTTCTCTACCTGGTCTCTCAATTCCTGTATTACTCTTTGTTTAGCTTCCTCACGTTCGTGGGATTCCTGCAGTTCTCTTTGCATGTTCTCAGACTGCTCACGCCATTCCTCCCTTTCTCTTTGAGTATTCTCAAGTTGTTCACGCAAATCCTGTATCAGTTTTTGAGTAGCTTCCTCACGCTTATGATATTCCTGTATAAACTTCTGGGATCCCTCCTCTCTCTCCCTATCACGCTCATAGAGAGTCCTTTGTAAGTTGTCAAACTTCTCATTTATCATGTTTGCCACCAGTGTTTGTAGAGCTATTTGGGAACTCTCCTCTGGATTGTTCATTATCTGATCTGACCCCTGATTATCAAGATTGGGAAATGAGATACCCGAATTTGCCATTTTTCTTGTGTTTTTCCGGCTTACTCTGCCCATTTGAGATGAAGATAGCACCAGTTTTGTGCTAGAACACTATCTTAAGGCAACCATCAACCAAAGTTTGCATTTGTACAGTCAATAGTCTACAGATACAATCTAGTTTAACAGATACATCTATTCAACATCAAACAACTATATTTTGAAGGACTTCGAACCGCAGAAAAGAATTTGGAAAACCAGAAATTATTAGGATTAGGGAGAGATGTGGGTGAAAAATAGGAATAGATTGGTGTGGGTAGGCACAGGGAGAGTTAACTATGTCCTAATCACGATGCAGGAAATGGGTTGGGTAGGATGCATGTAGAGAGAGAGAGAAAAAGAAGAGAGGGATAGGGGAATGAAAAGAGACCAGAAAAAAAAATAGAAACGTAAAAATTAATGTTATTGTAGAGATTAAAAGACCATCTATTTAGAGAGGAATGTGAATATGTTGTGAGAAAGGGAGGGACATAGAGGAGATGTGAAAAACTTTAAGGATGGGAAAGGGAGAAGAAAAGATCAGAAGTTCAGTAGAGCTAGACCAAAAGCAAAAAGATAATTATGAAAGAAAGAAAAAGAGAAAGAAGATAAGAAAAGAAAGGAAAACGCTCATTTACATATTCCTAAAATAAAAATTTTAAGAGGAGAAAAAAAAAGTTACTGGAAATCAATTATTTTTTCAGAAGAGGCAAAAATTAAAGATTAATAAAAGTTTTAAAAGAGAAAAAAATTATATATATATATATATATATATATATATATATATATATAAGGTAACATAAAACAAAAACAAACAAAAAAAAGAAAAGAAGAAGAAAAAAAAGAAAAGAAAAAGTCCTTTGATTTTTTTTGGGGGGGGAGGGGTGGGAAAATCCTGTATCTGTACCTCCCTTTTGTCTGTAACCAGCCTTTTGTTGGAGTCTCTGGTCAGCTTGAGTTCCTGTGGCTTGATTGGTTTCTTAAGTCGGTTTGTTGGAAGAGGCAGAAAAATGCTCTGCTTTACCCAAGATTTTGAGATTCCCCCTCCCAGGTAGTTTTCTAGGAGGGTGATCTGCTTTGAGAATCATAAAAGAGGGGGATGCAGTGGTGAGGCTAGGTTCTGGGTAGAGTTGAGGCCTTTCAACAATCGGTAGCTTTTTCCTGGGGCTGTTTTGTGCAAAAAAAATCTCCCAGAGCCCAGCCTGGAGCCGTTCTCAGAGATTCTGTTTTTCAATTGATTGTTGAGGCTGCTAGAGGGAGGGGCAGCCTCTGGTTCTGGTTACACAGTGAGGGAAGCCACTCCAATGGCTGGCGCCTTAGCTGGGTGACTTTTCCCTGGATGGAGCCGAGTCTGTCAGGTCACTTTGCCGTTAAGTTCTTGTGACCTGCTAAATGACTCGTTTTATTCCAAGGCCTGGGTTGGAGCTAGCAGCTCCTCCGAGCTTTGTCGGTATCCAAGATGGAGATCACCGGTGCTGTGGGGGGAGGGGTGGCCTTCCCTCCTCTGCTCCCTGAGAAGTAGTGAGGACGTCGGGCTTCTACTCAAGCCGAGTCTTGGATCCTGGGTTGTCTCTTGTCTGCAAGCTGCAGGATGAAGATGTCCGCCCTTTGTTGGTTCTTGCTGCTGTTGAGTAGAATCTCCTCGCCCGCTGCGTCTGGCTCCTTCATCCTGGACTCTATGTGTGAGCGCTCAGGTATGGCCCCCGGCTGCGTCTCCGCCGCTTGCGACCCTACTGCCGCCGTGGCGGCGGCTGCTGGCGAGCACTCAGGTGTTTCTTTTTGCCTTGGCTTCCCTCTCTTGTCTAACTCTCTGTCCTGTGATGGCACACTTGGTGCGATTCTCTGGCTTAGGACTGTTCACTGGAACTCTAAAACTGCTTTCTATGCGAGAGCTTGTTCAGATTACACCTTCTCCTCCGCCATCTTCCCGGAACTCCCTCACACTACTTTTAATATTCTTATTTCATCACTTTTTTCTTTTGCACGGTAAGGGGAGAAGTGAAGTGTGGAGAGGCACCTAACTGAATGTGCTTTGTGATGTGTGATGGTTTCAGCAGTTGAAATTTTGTGGTTTGTGTACTGGATAGTTTCCAAGTTGGTAAAGTCTAGAGAAAGCATTCAAGAAGTAAAAACATGCAATGTAGGAAAAACTACACTTAAAATATTCACACCAAAATTAGTTATTTAGTCACAAGTTCAACATGTTGCTGCCTTTGATGATTGATTGGTATCCATCAATAGCACCCAGATAACTCTCTATCCTCTTAAATGTTGTTTTCCTTTTTACAGATATCCTGCCTTGTTCATCTGATTCCTGAGCATAATTGCTTTGTCTTTGATTTCAAAATCAGAACTTTTCAGAGAAAAAGAAAACATAAACTTGAAAAGTTTTCTTGTCTTGGATAATAAAAGTAGGAATAAGCAATGGTATAATACAGAAAGAAATAGTTTCATATTCTTAACTTGATGCCTTATCTGCTGTGGGAATTTAGTACTTCTTGATATTTTGTTAATCATAGTTAACTTTCCAGATTGTTTCTTGGATTGCACTTAGAAAGTGCAATCTCTCCCATGTGGCACCTTCAAATTTCCAAGGTTGATTCTCAGTCTGAAGACTCATAACCATTCAAGTCTCAATATTTTAATGAAGAAAGGAGAAGATGTGCTTAGACTGTACAAGTTGTATCTACTTGAGCAAATTTGTGTCTTTTCTTGGGAAACAAAGCAAATTCTTTGCCCCTGTGAAATTGCTACTGAGTCTTATTCATGTTTCCCTTTGTTCTGGGCCTCCCAAGAAGCTCAGAAACAAATCATAATCAATTTGTGACAATGATCCCTCAGAATTTTTTTGTGTAAAAACATTCCCTTATACTTTCTTTTCTTTTGTTTTTCTTGTAAATCTATTTCATTAACTATATCATTTTTACTGAGATTGCTCCATAAACTAACTCAAAACTTCACTGGAATAAAAAATTGCTTACATAAAAAGGGAAATTCATATGCCTTCTCTCAATGTAGCTGCTGGTATAGACCCAGGACACTTTAAAAAGCCTGTTACACTTTTTAAAGAAGGGAATTCATTCCTATGCCTTAGTCAGTGTCCAGTACAAAAAAGCTCTGTAGCACCACTGTGAACTTGTGACAAATTAAAGAATTACTTTCAAGATTTAGAAAGTTTCTTTGCTGCATACATCAGCACTGTCCTTAAATCTCTTTTTCAGTTCAATTTTATCCATAAAGTATTTCTATCTATGGGATTTTTAACAGATATTTATAATTCAGAATAAAACTTATATGCATATTGTTTCATGGTCCTTGAGGGTATCTCTATATAATTGTAAGTAATCCTCAAAAGCCCTGCAATAGCTTCATAATGGCGGCTCTATTTCAAAAGTGTGGAGACATAAGACCACATCCCAGTAAGCGGCAGGGATGGGACTGCAAGGCAGGTTCTTTTACTTCTAGGCCAGTCTGTTCTGAACTCTGAGCCATGCCAGTATTCAAGCGTCTAAAAGTTAATGGTCCTCTCCGCAGAGGACATGGAGGTTCTCAGGAAGCCGACCTCATCGTACTCTGCCTTGTTACCGCTGAATATCAGAGGCTGAGTGGACCGAGGGAGCTCATGGCCCAAACTCTAACACTGTCTGCCTTTATGGCTCTCTTTTCAGATTTCAAATATAAATGAGCTTGGGATTTTTTCAGCCTTGTATATTTTAAATAATGCATAGATACTTACTATAAACACAAGCTTTTCAGCAAAACTCCCTTTGCAAATCAATTACAAAATGGTTTTGTGTGTGAGGATAAAGATCAGAAATTTTGTGGAGGGAAGGGAAGGTATATTTAAAGTAAAATAATTCATACAAAGTCCTTGCATTCAGAAAAGAAAAAAAAGCACAATGTTAATAGAATTATCATTGTTTGAATTGATACATTTAAAACAGAGATAAAGCATCTTTTTATTATTTGAATTTTATATTTGTAAGTCTAGCATGTCAAACACAAATAAGAGCTCTTTTTCTTTCTTTTAAGTGAACATATAGCTTAAAAATATATTGCCTTTAAGTAGTTATACAAATAGGTTTTCTTTCAAGGTGTCATTTTCTGACACAAGACATCTTGATTACTGTATCCCCTTTAAGCATTCTCTGTTCTCCTCCCCTGCCCCCAAGCCCCCAATACTACGATTTGAACTGAAGGCCTTGTGCTTATTAGGCAAGCACAAACCTCTAGCCCTTTTTCGCTGTTAAGCTTATTTTCTCAGATAGGGTTTCTCTCTTTTTTTATCTCTGTTTCACAGTGTCTGTTTCTGTTTCTGTCTCTGTCTCTGTCTCTCTCTCTCTCTCTCTCTTGAACTTTAGGCCTATTTTATTTCCATTACAGCATTTGAAGAAGTCTTGTGAGGAATAAATGATGATGCTCCCTATGTTTTATACCACAACTCAGATAGCTTTTTAGCATTTAAAAGACTTTTTAAATCTATAGATTTATCCAGAGTGAATTAATGAGGCATAGGCCTAATGGAGGACGAAATGTTATTCATTAACTTTTGGCTCAGGGAAACCCCAGACTGCAATCTTCCTACCTAGCTGAGATCACAAGTGGGAACTATCATGCCCAGCTTACTGAATGATATAGGATTGCACTAGCTTTTAGTTAGGACTAGCCTTGCATCCCAAACCTCTTGATCTCCACCTCCCATGAAACTATGATTACAGGTACACGCCACCTTGACGAGCTCTATTCAGAACTCCTGAATTTCTTTTCCACCCACCATACAAAGCAGTTATGTGCACCCATCCCCAAGCTTCCAAAAATCATTATTGACATCTCCATTCTCCTTTTGCATTAAGCACAGGAATCATTTTTACCTCCTTGTTTTCCTTCACATATTACAGCAAAATATCCCTGTAATCACATTACGGACACACTACTGAGTTATACAGAGGTCTTGCTCTAGTGGTCACCTACCTGCATACTACATTTCCACTGTTTCTTCTTGCCCACTACATACCGTAGCAATAGCTGGAATTTTTGTTTAGTGTGTAATTCATTTGGTTCTTCCTATCCATTGCCTTCTTGAATTTTTGAGATCAGACAATAACCACCTCTTTCTCTTTCTTTCTTCTTTCCTTCTTTCTTTCTCCCCTCTCTCTCCCTCCCTTTCTCTTTCTTTCCCTCTTCCTTCCTTCCCCCTTCCTTCCTTCCTTCCTTCTTTTCTTCCTTCCTTCCTTTCTTTTTTTCTTTTTGTTTGTTTCTTTCTTTTCTTTCTTTTTCTCTCTCTCCTTCCTTCCTTCCTTCCTTCCTTCCTTCCTTCCTTCCTTCCTTCCTTCTCTTTCTTTCTTTTCTTCCTTCCTTCCTTCCTTGTTTCTTTCTTTCTTTCCTTCCTTCTGTCCTTCTTCTTTCTTTCTTTCTTTCTTTCTTTCTTTCTTTCTTTCTCTCTCTCTCTCTTTCTTTCTTTCTTTCTTTCTTTCTTTCTTTCTTTCTTTCTTTCTTTCTTTCTTTCTTTCTTTCTTTCTTTCTTTCTTTCTTTCTCTTCCTTTTTCTTTCTTCTTTCCTAACATCCCCCTTCCTTCCTCCCTTTATTCCTCCTTCCTCTCCTCCTCTTCTCTCTATATATGAGGGTGTGTGTGTGTGTGTGTGTTTGTGTGTGTGTGTGTGTGTGTATATACATGTGTGCATGCATGCTTACACATGCATGCCAGTATTTGGACTTGAACTCATGGCCTTGTACTCTCTCAGCATTTTTGTCTCAAAACCCTACCATTTGAGCCACATCTTTGCCTCTTTTTGCTGGCTAATTGGAGACAGAGTTTTTCTACCCAGGCTGGCTGAGAACCATGATCCTCAGATCAGATCTCAGCCTCCACTTCCAGCCTTCCACCCTTGGATTACCCTTGGGATTCCTTGAACTCCAGTCTGCAAGAGGGGTGGCCTTCTTGCTTGTCTTTGAAATGTCCTGGCTTGGCCTTCACCTCAGGCTTTGTGTTTCTCACATCTTTCTGCCTTAAGCCATTTCTTCTTGGACTCTGTGTTGTCTAGTCCTTCAATTCAGTGTCCAGTCTTCATAGCAGCTCTTCACTCTACCAAAGTGTGGCTCCTTCATCTCTCCTGCTGTTTCCTCCCCCTGCTGCTTTTTCTTCATAGCAAGTTCACTACCTGGTTGCTGCCGAATGCACATTCATTTCTAATCTGCCTCTCCTCTGGGAGCATTGGCAACAGAGGCCCCTGTCCACTCCAGCCCTCATGCTTACAGCTGTTTGCATATGAACGATGCTTTGCTATAACTTATAATCTATAATCAGAAATAAAGTACGTGCTTTCTCCAAAGCATGCGCTAAAACCCCATTTATACACTGAGAATATTCTTCAAAATGCAGCCTTAACAAAGAAAAAATGAATGCTCAGGAAAATTGAGAAGTTCAATGAAGAAAGTGAAAGGTGAGCTGAGCATGACCTGAAATGTGGCATTACAGAGACTGAGAATGGTAGTAATGGAAGAATGAAACTGAGACTGAAATTAAAAATAGGAAAGTCAATGAAAGCCAGTTTCTGGGTCATGGATGATGGAGCAGCAGAGGGAATCAAAATCTGTAATGCACTATGGAGAAGGATGTGCCCTGGGAAAAGAGCTGCCAAGGCCTACACTCTGTTTCAAAGCTTGGGTAACCCTTTAATGAAGATGACAGGCACAGTTGTGTAAGACTAGTTGCAGAGGGCATCTGAGATGGCAAGAGTGAGATCACATAGCTCATATAAAGTAATTGTACTACAAGAATATAGAAATGTTGCTCATACAGAAACCACACAAAGAACAGGCCATGTGCAGGAGGAGTACAAACTGTTTTCAAGGTCAGGATTCCTAGAATCATGTTTAATACTATACATGGCTAATTCCACAAACTATCCACATGCAAAAAAGAAAAAAATTCTAATATACTAGATGAAAAAGAGGAAAAGACAGTGGTTCAAAACAGCAGTTAAACATGGATGTGATATAGAGTTGAGCATCCCATAGAAATAGTGCTGAAGAAATCTGGAGAGTCTAAATCATTACACACATGTACAAACATGAACACGCTTATGCTTTCCATATAGAATAACATAGGAGAATATTTCTGCATGTAATTGATTAAAGATATGTCCTGGTAATAATTTGACAACATTGTTCAGAGCCAGAATCCCTGGGATTCGAGAACAGATCAGATTGCAAATTAGTTCAGCCATCTTCTCAGTTATTCACTCTTTGAAGCCTCCTTTTTTCTCATGGGTAAAGGAAGATTTCTAACAATTTATGTGTTATAATATTTGTGACTAATTTGTGCTAGAAGTATTACAAGTGGAACATAGCTCATGAAGAATAGACCCATTCCTATGAATGGCTTGAAGTCAACTATCCTTTATTCACCATTTATCTGCCCTTCATGCAGCAAATATATAATTAATAATTACTGTATGCCAAGCATCACTTTAAGAGAATCAACAGGCATAGAATATATTCTTTCCCTTAGAGAATTCAACAAGAAGCCATGTGCTGGTGGCTAATGCCTATAATCCTAGCTACTGAGGATCTGAGAATTGTGGTTCAAGGCCAACCCAGTCAAGAAAGTCCATGAGATTCTTATTTCCAATTAATCACAGAAAAAGCCAGACATGGCATTATGGCTCAACTCAAGTGTTATTCTCAGAAACAGTGCCCAGGCCCAGAGTTAAAGATTTATGACCACCAACAACAAAAATTTAACAAGGTCAGTTGCAGTAGCTTAAGTTTATAATCCCAGTTATTGAAGAGGCAGAGTCAGAGACCAGTTTGGTTAGAAAATTGGAAAGATCACCTCTGAATCAATAGCTGACTGGTACTGTGTGCCATCCCAACTATATTAGAAGTATAAATAGGAGAATCATGGTTCAGGCCACCTGGGAATAACCATGAGGTGAGATCTTATCTGAAAAATAAAGCAAAAATGGCTGGAAACATGGCTCAGGTGGTAGAATGCCTGCCTAACAAGCTAAAACACCACTAACTTAAGGAGGAAGAGGAAGAGGGGGAAGAAGAAGAGGAGGAGATTAATTAAGAAGGAGGTTAATTAAAGGTTAATTTGACTTCAGGATTTGACTAAGATTTCAGTTACTGATAGACATGAATTTATTTAGCAACATGCAGATTTGTATACCCATGTTTGTATCTGTATTTTCTTGTAAATCATATTAGAATTTTTCCTACAAAGGTTACAGATAGCCATATACACATATGAACACTTCCATGTTCTGCATTCTGTCAGTCTAAATAGTGCTAAGCATAGTTTTGTGTAGTTCAGTTCTCCAAGTTGGTTCACAGGACTATCCTCAATAGATTCCACACCTGGGTTTGGCCAAAGGGATTCTACTGCTTGTACAGCAACTATGGGAACAAGTGCCATGTCTACCTTGAGTCCACTAGATGTTGCAATGCAGCAGTGTGTTCCACAAGGGCGTTCAGTGGTCTCACTTCATCATCTGTCTCATTCTCCTTTCCATGTCCATTTCCTGGAGAATGAAGTCATTTATTTATCTTTCCTTTTTCCACTTCAGGATGGTCATTGGCATTTTTTTCTTATTTTGACTTGCCAGCCATTCCTACCATCCCTGCAATTTTGCCAGAACTAGGGTTGATATTCACTTTGAAACTTTTATTAAAATAAAATGCGTAAGCAAGATTACCTTGGTTATGAATTTGTGCCTCCATGTTGTGTGTGTGTGTGTTTGTGCGTTTGTGTGTGTGTGTGTTGGAGCTGGGGCTTGAACTCAGGGCTTACAGTGCTGTCCCTGAGCTTTATTTGCTCAAAGATAGCACTCTATCACCTGAGCCACAGCCACTTCCAGCTTATGGATGGCTAATTGAAGATAAAAATGTCATGCACTTTCTTGTCCAGGCTGGCTTAAAACTATTGGCTATACATGTTTAGAAAAGTGAAGTTAGATACTTACATATCACCCTGCACCAGACTCAACTCGAAATAGATCACAGACCTTGAAGTAAGAGCAGATCCTCTGAAAATATTACAGGAAGGGGTAGGAGATACACTAGGACTCCTTGGCACAGGTTGAAACTATCTAAATAAAGATCAAGAAACACAACAAATACAAGAAAAGCTGGATAAAATGGGATTGCATTAAACTGTGGAGCTTCTGCATGTCAAAGGACATAGCTAGCATGATAAAGAGAAAGCCCACAGATTGGGAGAAGATCTTTACTAGCTATACAACAAACAAGGATCTCATATCAAAAATATACTTAGCATTCAAAAATTAAACCCTCTAATAAAAAATCCTCAAAGAAAGAACCACCCCATTAATAAGTGGGCTAAAGAATTAAGAAGAGACTTCTCTGGAGGTGAAACAAGAATAGTCAATAGACACATGAAGAAAAGTTTAACATCTCTGGTCATAAAAGAGATGCAAATCAAAACCACATTGAGATTACCTCACCAGAGTTAGAATGGTCATTATCAAGAGCACAAATAATAACAGATGCTGGTAAGATGCTGCTAAAAAGGAAGGTTACTACATTGTTGGAGGGAATGTAAACTTGTTCAACATTCTGGAAAACAGTATGGCAATTCCTCAAAGGACTAAACCTAGAGCTTCCCTATGATCCGGCAATCTTACTCCTGGGCATTTACCCAAATGATAACACACAAGACCACATTAAAGCTACCAGCACAACTATGTTCACTGCACTATTATTTATCATAGCTAAGATATGGAACCAATCCAGATGCCCTCAGTAGGTGAATAGATCAAGAAAATGTGGTATATATACACAATGGAATGCTATGCTTCCATCAGAAAGAATGATATCATCCCATTCGTAAGGAAATGGAAAGACTTGGAAAAAATCATATTAAGTGATGTAAACTAGACCCAAAGAAACATAGGTTCCATGAGTTCCCTCGTTTGTAATAATTAGTATATGTCTAGGATAATCCAAACAGAAGATTACAATAGCTCAATAGCTCTGTACATATGACCATATAAAATATTGCTAATAGAAATGAACTCCAAGATATGCAAATAAGAGGTTTTGTTGTTATTGTTGTCGTTTTTAATTTTTAATTTTAATTTTTTGTTGGTTGTGGGGCCTGAACTCTGGGTCTAGGCACTATCCCCCAGCTCTTCAGCTCAAGGCAAGCACCCTACCACTTGAGCCACAGTGCCACTTCCAATGTTGCTGCAGTTTTTAATATGCTGTGTGAAGTTATTTCTTTTTTCTTCTATTTATTTCCTCCCTTTGGTTTATACTCTGTTGTCACTGTTTCTGATTTTGGTACCCTATGTCTTGTATAAAATTTTAACTGATTTGGGGAAGGGAAGGGGAATAACAAAATGGTGAAACAATGGAAAAAGGGTGGACCATGCAAGAGCAATATTCACAAGACACTATGTTGGAAACGAACATTACAGCTTTCAGAAGGAATTGGGGAGGAGGGAAAGTGAGAGAAAATGAGGGAGTGGGCAGCAATGTTTGACAAGAAATGTACTCATTACCTTACTTATGTAACTGTAACCCCTCTGTATATCCCCTTTACAATAAATTAAATTAAATTTAAATTTAAAAAGTTTCTTTTACCATTATCAAAAATTGTCTTTTTCTACTTAGCCTTCTCTTCAAATTCGAGAGGCACCCCGCTTTCCAACCCTCTTACCCCTCACTCACATCCCAGTTTCTGGCTTTTACTTCCTTTTAATAAAGTTTGGCTCTGTCCTCTTTTACTTGATATATAGAATTCTAGAGACTGGCTTTGAGTGATGGCCTCACCCTAGGACCAGGGCAATGTGGAGGGATGCCAAGCTAGCTGGTTCTGGTACTTTGGCAGTGATGCTGAGAGCCACCTGCACAGAGCAATGTATCTCCAGGCTTTTCCAGTGGTTCACAAGCATCCCAGAGATGACTGAAGAAGCTGTTCTCTCTCCCTTTCTGTCTGACCCATACAAGGACATGCCTGAGTATAGCTTTGCTGTGAAGTTTAGGTAACATGGCAAAAGCAAGAGGGTCCAGCACACCATGAGCAAAAAAATAGTTTATTTGTGTTTACATCAGGAATATATGAAGATATAGAAATGTTCATATAAGTATCCATTTGCTTGTTACAGCTAGCTAGCAGGGTAAGAAGATGAAGTCCTTCCTTATGGACTGAAGCTGCTTGACCTTCCTCGCCCCATTTGCAACTGCTTCTCTCCCCAGGGACTCCAAACTCTGTCAGAATTCTCCAAGGCACTCCTCGCAAGATAAAAAAATACTTAAGTAGCCCTCTCTGACTTCTTGTAAGTGAAAAAAAGCCCAAACACACAAAACCTTCAATAGCCTTTGAGAGTTTGGATGGTACTTACCCCATAGTCAAATTCACAAAAGGATTTGCCATTGGTTTGCAAAATTTAATAATATTTTTTATCTTTATTCACCATTGATCATTTACTTTGGACCATGGATCATATATTCCTTTACTTCCCCAGCGTATGACCTGTGAGAAATATAAGGGGTATTTATAGATATAGTGTGACTAACCAACGTCAAAAATGAATCCACATGAATTACCAGGACATCATGTAGCTTGGTCTCCAGCTCCTTCACTTGCATAATGGAATCTCTCAAGGCTCTGTAGCAGGTCCTAGAGTTGCTAGGCTGGTGACTCACACCTGTAATCCTACATTCCTAGAAGGTTGAGGATCATGATTCAAAACCAGCCAAGGCAGACAAATCCAAGAGATTCTTATTGCCAGTTAACCAGAAAGAAAAAAGGTTCTGGGGTGGCTCAGGTTTGGGGGGGTGTTGAAGTGTAAATATGGCTCAAGTTATGGAGCTCCAGCCATGAATGAAAAAGTTAAATGAGAGAATGAGGCCCCCTGAGTTAAGCTCTGGTACCAGCACACACACACACACACACACACACACACACACACACACACACACACACACACACACACATCCTAGAATTATGGTCATATGTTTCTCCTAGCTTTGCACAAGTAAGATAGTTCAATCGAAATCAGTCCAACTTTTGTCATCATTTTCCTCTCGTGACAGTGGAGAGAATAGTAGCAAGTGATGACACATTTTGGGGGGTAGTAGTGACATACCTATGGTTAGCCATTGACAGTGATCACAAAGTAGGACATATCTGTAACAACACAGCCACATCATGACACATAATACAGGACCAGAGGTTGTGTCACAGCATCAACCTGACACTTTCTTCACTCCTAATTTTATTTTTATATTTACTATTTTTCCTAAAAGAAGGCCTCTAAAATTTGATTTATTCCTGAAAGGAATGAGGTGTAATCAAAATTTAAATTCACGTCTGTTTGATTTCATAACCAGCCTTATTATGGTTTAGATTTAAACAATTAGTTAAAAATTAATCATTAATTTCTATTATATTTTTATTTTCTTTAGGTAGTTACAATGCAACACAGCACTTTAGAAATACAGTGCCATTCCCTGCCCTCCGCCCCCGCTTTTTTGTTGGTCGTAGAGCTTGAACTCTGGGCCTGGGCGCTGTCCCTCAGCTCTTTAGCTCAAGGCTAGCACTCTACCACATGAGCCACAGTGCCACTTTTGATTTTCTGGTGGTTTATTGAAGATAAGAGTTTCACTGACTTTCGTGCCTGAACCACGATCCTCAGATCTCAGCCTCCCGACTAGTTAGGCTTACAGGTGTGAGCCACCAGCGCCTGCAAGTGAAGCATCATTTACTCATAATGACTATGAGCCAGTGACTGCAAGCAGACTCATTAATACCCCCCCTCAAAGAAAACTTGCAGTCCCTAATGCAGCTAGCACAAAGTTTATGAAGGCAAAAGCCACATCGAGGCAGATGTCACATGGATATGGGACTAGCAAAGTGTGTTTTCAGAAGCAAATCAAGTTATCCAGGGGTAACAATCAGGATCGATCAAAGGCCATTTATCTAGGGGGAACAATAAAGGATGAGCAAGGACAAGTATTCTCTGGAACACATTTTTTTTCTGAAGCTAAGCAACCTATAACACATCTACAATTTAACAACCCACAACACAGCTGTAGTTCAAAGAGAGTCCTATGTCACCTCTACAGTTCTCGATGAAAATGTCCTAACACCTATTAACACATCAAGATGGTGGTGAGGAAAAGATAGTATTATTTTGACAAAGTATCCATATTTCACCAGCTGAAGCTGTTTTTCATTTTTCTCTGATTATTCTTGAATTATGGATAGTGGTTCTAACTGGCAACATCTTTGACATCTTGGTGGATGAGAGACTTTCTAAAAACTATTACAGTGAATTCTGACCCCTATCCCTAAGTGATAGGCATGCCTGAATTCCTAGAGGCAGGGACACGGACTTGGACAATCGGTTACTAGACCTGCCAGACCTGTACCACGAACTCATGAGACTCTTTGAACTCTCAAGTTCCCCATGACCCTGTCCCTGACCATGAACTTATTTAGGTCCCAGCACCTCAGCCATCATTTTGTGCCATGCCTCATGTCTCTTTGCCCTCCTCAAGTCACCATGGCATCCTTCTCAACTCTGCATTATAGTTGATCTGGTTTTTTAAAATTGTTATTCTGCTCTTTCTTTACTACCTACATGCCTCAGTGTTTTAAAACAGTACTAAGTATATTTGAGGCTGTGAATTTCTTGGGAACATGTGTCTCTCACAGTTGCTTGCTTTTTAATACAGACTCCTGATTGGACCTTTCAGACTGTGACTTCTCTCTATCTTGTGATCAAATTCCTGTATAACATTCTAAGGCTACTATTTACTTTCCTAAGGAAGGACTTTAAGTTGGTTCCTTTTGTTCCTAAGTGGGTTTTGGTTATCTCAAATGTATTAAATTTTAAACCTATTTGGCATTTAAAACTTCACTCACATTTGTTATTTTCTTTTTTAAAAAATACAGATTTTTATTGTAAAGATACTGTACAGAGAGGTTAGAGTTACATGAGTAAGGTAATGAGTACATTTCTTATCGAGCATTGTTCCCTCGTCCTTTGTTTTTTCCTTACTGTCCCTCCCCTCCCCAAGTCCCCAACTCTCTCCCCACCATAGTTATAAAGTTCATTTTCAACATAGTGTCTTTTACATCTCATTGTTACAGTTGGTCAACCTGTATCATTTCAGCTTTTTGTTATTTTCCTTCCCCTCCCCAAATTAAAAAAATGTATATACAAGATGCAGGGCACCAGAATCAAATACAGTAAAAACAGGGGTTATACCATGGAGGAAGAAAATTCAAGAGAAATAAAAAAATCACATAGTGTATTATAAGTACATTAAAAACAACAGCAAGAAAGATAAAACCTCTTATATCCCTATCTTGGGATTCATTTTGCTTAGTGTCATCTTATATGGTCATATGCACATAGCTTTTGACATTTGTCGTTTTCTGCAGAACATTTTCTCAATGTTTTGTCCCTGTTCAGAAATTATCTTAATATTACTCACTTCCTGGATGAAACTCTAGTTCCTACTATGGAGAAAAAATAAGGGCAACTGCCATCTAATCTTCTCTCCCCCTCAACAGTTTGACTTCACAAGTTCTCATTTGTCTTCTCTATTAAAAAAAAAGAAAGATAACTTTCCAAGGCATCTCTGATGCCATCTCTCCCTTTCTGACACATTACTATTTAATTTAGTATTTTCCATTGCTCCTACTTCTTGAATTTCTCTCCTCTGCCTAGATTGTACTATATAACACTCACTTGAAATAATTAAGCAACTGTCAATGCCATCCACTAGAATGGAAGGTATAACATGGACATGAAAGATGTCTATCTTTCCATTTCTAAATAGAGATTGAGGATTATATGGAGAACTTCAAAAAATGTTCCAAGTACAAAATTTCAGGTAACCTCCCAGAAATATGTTTTAGTATGCAATGGAAATTTCTTCAAGGTAAGGGTGGTTATCCCTGCCTTTTTTAAGTTTACATTTAAATAACATAAGCTAAATAATTAGAGGAGGATTGGAGCTGGTGTGCAGCTTCTTTGAGGGAGATTGTTGATGACTATTCAGCTAAAGCACAGAAAGCCTTTAGGGGAGAATAGTAGGGGTGACAACGGGAGCAGCACTATCAGATATCCCATTCTTCAAAGGATAAGTTTGTGTCTACATCATTTTTGAGGGAGTTAATAACTGCAAGACTATTCAAGATTCATTTGGTCTAGGGGTGACAACTTGGGCTTGTTTTCTGCTAACACTGATAAGTTTTCTTTGGCTACATCATGGTCTTCATAAAAATTATACCAGCACATAAAAATTCTGAAGATCTATACTAATGTAAGCTGTGAGTCTTAAGAACCATTAGGAGATTTGACAATTCAAATTTCATAATGGAAAATGTTGGCTCAATCTGATAATTTATATTTGTTTGTTTGTTATGCCAGTACTAAGGTTTGAACTCAGAACTTGAGTTTTTTGCTCAAGGCTGGTGCTCTACCATTTGAGCCACAGCTTCACTTCTGTTTTTTTGTGGTTAATTAGAGATAAGAATCTGTGGAGGAGCCGGGCGCTGGTGGCTCACGCCTGTAATCCTAGCTACTCAGGAGGCTGAGATCTGAGGAACGCGGTTCAAAGCCAGCCTGGGCAGGAGAGACCGTGAGACTCCTATCTCCAATAAACCACCAGAAAACCGGAAGTGGCGCTGTAGCACAAGTAGTAGAGCGCTCGCCTTGAGCTGAAGAGCTGAGGGACAGCGCCCAGGCCCAGAGTGCAAGGCCCATGACCGACAAAAAAAAAAAAAAAGAATCTGTGGAGGGGAAGAGGAAAAACAAGTCGTTTAAATAAGGATACAGGTGGACCCATTGCAACAATGAGAAGTACAAGTTATGTCGAAAGCGAACTTTACAACTTTGTTGGGGGGGGGGGCGGGGAGGATTGGGTGGGGGGCGGGGGGAGGATGGGAAGGGATTGGAAGGGGAAAAAAAGGAGGAGGCTAAATGCTTGATAAGAAATGTACTCATTATCTTGCCCATGTAATTGTAACCCCTCTGTACAGTATTTTCACAATAAAAAAATTTAAAAATTTAAAAATTTAAAAAATCGTAAAAAAATTAAAATAAAAAGAATCTCACAGACTTTCCTACTTGGGCTAGATCTTAGACTCTTTATTTTTTTAATTAATTTACTTTAGTGTTATAGAGTTCAAGTACAGAGGGATTACAATTTCTTAAGTCAGCTATTCAGTACATTTCCCTTTTTTCTATTTTTTTTAAAATTTAATTTTATTGTCAA
Source organism: Dipodomys merriami (assembly GCF_024711535.1). NCBI lineage: Eukaryota > Metazoa > Chordata > Mammalia > Rodentia > Heteromyidae > Dipodomys > Dipodomys merriami. The sequence goes on from NW_027203004.1 coordinate 2,769,039, forward strand.
GGTGATATACAGAGGGGTTATAGTTACATACAAAAGATAGTGAGTACATTTCTTGTGGAGCATTGTTACCCCTCCCTCATTTATCTCCCACTTTCCCTCCTCTGAAAGGTTCCTCCCCACCCAAGTTGTAAAGTTCATTTCCAACATACTGTCTTGTGAGTATCACTGTTGCATTGGCTCGCATTTTGAGTAGCTAGGAATACAGCTGTGATATACCAACACCTAAATGGAGGTATTCAATAGATACTGATATCTAAACTTACAATTTCTCATTTACTTTTTTTTATTAAAATTGTGATCTCCTAACCTCACAAGTGTTGAAATTGATACTCCATATTCATGTAGATAGGCATGACATATTTTCATTTCTAGAGCTCTGTCTACATCACACATTATTTCCAAACAATACTTGAATCTAATCATTTGTAATATGCAGAAGCAATAACCTGAATACTATTAGAGACATAAAATTCAGGTAACACTTTACTATTATTACCTTTTAGCACCTCTTAGTACAATGCAGTTTGCTCAGGAATTCTTGTCATTGGGCCAATCAACAACTCTAACCTACTTGATTACCTAACTTGCAGTTGTGTCCCTACTATAAAACTCATTGTCTATTGCAGCAAGCCCAAAATCTTCATTAGTATTTCTTAGAATCTTGCTCAAACCACATATGCTGAGCGTCAGGCCTTCTTCCTAGAGTTGTAATAACTTTTCTTTTAGTTTTTAATCAGCTAGGGGAAAATAAAAAGCTAAAACTGATTCTATAGTTTATTGTCATACTAAAAATCCCTTTTCTCTGTATCTTTAAACATTTATTGGTTGCACACTCCTTACTATCATTACAGAAGAAAATTCCAAGTGAACAGAGATTGCAAAAGTTCAAAGGCAGATGAATAAGCACATCAATGAGGACACTTACAGTGAGCCACACACACAGAAGTCACTGCCATTGTTCCATCTCTATTCTCTATAGCAGGCTGATTGTCAAAGTAAGCACTGGAATCTTTGTTGGGTTGCCTTCAGCCTTGAAAACTCACTTTGTCTATGAACACTACAAGCAAAATTATATGGTTTGTTAAACAGTACAGGTACAAGTACAGGTATATACCATAGCTAATGACTAGTGCAGAAATAACCCATAACCAATAGCTAATCAGTAGAGGGATATAAAAGTGTGATTTCATTGGCCTGGGTAATCCTGACAAGTAAGTTTCCACATAGTTTTCCAGAGTTTGGCTGTATCATAGCAGTGATCAATTATCTACGACAATAGTTGACTTGATAACAAATCACTTGTCAGTGGCCCTCCCTCTTCTGAGTGCTTTCTTCCTTACCTACCCATGTTCTTTGCATCTGTCAGAAGTCTATTTGACTCAGAGGTCTTTGGCTCAGAGTTTGATTTGAAGGGTACTTCGACTAAGATAGAATAACTTAAGACTTTCAGAATGTCTCTTCTAATAGAAAACAGATATGAAAATAGTTACAAGAGTAAAGTCACAGAGGAACTTGAGGGAAAACAATTCCATCTGATCAAATTAGACATGGCGTCAAATTACAATGTGTCATTTGAAGTAAGTTGAGAATATTCCTGGTTAGATAAAATAGTAGTAGCAGCTCAACTATTTCTGAATTTGATTCTCATGAAAGTTTTATAAGTGCTTTGAAAAATTTTATACGGTGCTTTCTTATATTCTAATTTTTATAAATGAAAAAATGGGCATTTGGAGAAATAATTCAATCTGTATGAAGTTGTTCTGCCTCCAAATGGAAGGTTTAAGATTTAACCCCAGTAAATACGTCCTGACAATCAAAGTTCTTTATGGCATTAAAAGAAAATAACCTTTTAAGGCAGAGAGAGGTAGGCCTGAATTTTCTCATGAATTAGCTGAACAGAAATTAAAATTTAAGTCTATTATCTCAACTGAAATTCAAATAATTATTCTGAAGGTCTTGGTATAAGGTTTTATTGAAATGTAACCTGTAATATATTTTGTTCAATGCTTGTCATTAAGTATGCATTAAAAATGAGCAACTCTTTTGTGACAATAACAATGATCATTGGGGACATGTGAAAACCTCATGTGTTACATCTAAAAATGTCTTCTCAGCCCCTGATGGGATAGTTTAGTTCTGGAGTATAATTTTAAATGATGGAAAATGAGGTTGCAATAGAAACTTAGAAACCAGTATTTAGACATGTATGTCTGTTTCAAGTGGTTGACTATGTTCTGCAGAAACAAACCATCAAGGATTTTAAGCAAGAATGAAGGCATGTTAGGCATGCATTTTGGGATTAAGTAGAATGGGGTTGACATAAGATGGCAAACTAGAATCACTAAGAGGCCTGCAGAATTTTCAGGAAGCCTTTGGGTTCTGATGTAGAATTTTACCCATACTTATTGTATTCTAACACTTGCAATTATCCACAAAATTATTAAATGTGAGAGAGAGGGGGAGGTAAAGAGGAAGAAAGGCAGAAAGAGAGAGAAAAGGGAATGAAGGAGGGAGAAAGAAAGAAAGAAAGAAAGAAAGAAAGAAAGAAAGAAAGAAAGAAAGAAAGAAAGAAAGAAAGAAAGAAAGAAAGAAAGAAAGAGAACGTGAGAGGGAGGGAAGGAGGGAGAAATGGAGAGAGAATGGGAGGGAGGCAGGAAGGAAGGAAGGAAGGAAGGAAGGAAGGAAGGAAGGAAGGAAGGAAGGAAGGAAGGAAGGAAACTGGAAAAAGAGAGGAAGAAAGAAGGAAAGAAAGAAAGACTTGGAAAAAATTATAATCAGTGAAGTAAGTCAGGCCCAAAGAAACTTACGTCCCATGGTTTCCTTTATTTGCAATAACTAGTATATGTCTGAGTCAAGCAGAAAAAGACAGATAAGTTGATGTTAGGGAAGTGAACCCTAAGATATGTATTCAAATGTTTTATTTTTTCTTTCAGGTGATTGTTTCTAACACATTTATAAGATTATTTCTCTGTTGCTTTGTATGTCGCTCCCCCATGGTATAACCCCTGTTATACCATGTTTCACTTTATTTGAGGTTGGTATAATTTGTGGAGGGGAAGGAAAAAGAACAAATCGTTTAAATAAGGATACAGGTGGATCCATTGGAACAATGAGATGTACAAGTTGTTATGTGGAAAAACGAACTTTACAACTTTGGTGGGGGGCATATTGAGTGGGGGAGTGGGGGAGGACGAGAAGGGATGGGAAGAGGAAACAAAGGAGGAGGGTAAAATGCTTGATAAGAAATGTACTCATCTTGCCCAAGTAATTGTAACCCCTCTGTACAGTATTTTCATAATAAAAAAGAAAGAAAGCGGGAACAGAAGGAAGAAACCAAAACAGGAAATAATTGGGCTGAATTATCATAAAAAGGAATACATTATCACCAAAAACTTTGAAAGCATTCCAGGAATTCTAGTCAAGTCACATTATTTCCTCTGAGGGAATCAGTGCTATGACAGCCAGTCTCCAAGTTGCAATCTGATGATCTACATCTCCTTGAACTCATAATTTCTTAGGTAGCCAACCTGCCTCCCACATCAAATCAGTACTGTAGATATCGGACTAAAAAAAATACCAATGGATAAGGTAGTCTGTGAATAGCTTTCATCTTGATTTCCTAAATCACTCAACCGTTGTGTACACCCAAACAGCTCCATGCAAAAGTCATTATAGAGAGAAAGAGAGGCTTCAAGTAGACAATCAAAGCCAGATTGTCCTTCCTTCAGATGACTAGTCCAGGTTGACTTCAGACTGCACTGCATGAGAGACTGAGCAAGGACAGACCAACCTAGCCCTTTGGACTACTTGATCCACAGAAACTATGAGAAGGAATAAGGTAACTATTGTTGTTTAAAGCTATAAAGTTTGGGCATAAATTATATGCAGCAAAAACTAAAGCACTAATATTTTTCGAGTCTTTCCTATATGCTAGGAATTCTATAGGTAATTTTATACTGTCCTAGAATTCTAAGATTTTCAATTCTAAATATTGAAATCTTGCTCATTTCTATGCCTACTTTTTTGAGAGAGAAAGAAAGAGAGGGAGAAAGAGAGAGATGACCACTTGACAGAATTTTGAAACGTTAAAGACAATCCATTATAAGTGGCAATGGTCTTTAAACCATCTGATTCTAGTCTACTGTTTCTTTAAGCTATGATTAAAGAAACAGATTGGGGAGAATCTGGAATGCAGAAGTGATGGATAAAATGCAATAGCAAAGATGCCACAAAATACTATCCTCTTAGAGTGTGAGCTAGGATGAAAAGAATGGGCTAAGCCTAGGAGAAGAGGAAAAGATTGAGCAAAAAGAAAGAAAGAAAGAAAAGGAGAAATAAGAATTAATGAGAAATGTGAAGCAAAATGGATTTTCGCTGAAAGGCAGTTGAGACAGTGCCAACTAGTAATTCACTACTGATAGTACTCAAATGTCCAGCTCCATTTTGTAAAGCTTTGAAATACTCAGACGTCACTGCTGTGGTGGTACATTAATCAGGAAAGAAAACAAGATACCAATGAATTAGTTAATACCTTGACAAAAACTAAATTTTATGTCTGTTCCAAAGTAAGTTTATCACATTTAGGAGCTGAGCTTTTATTCAAACTTTAGGTAAAAAGATCTTCCCAGCCTTTCTTTACAAAAAATTCTTATTCATGTTACTTATAAACCTCCAGGGATTCATAAATATTCACATATCCAAATTGAGTGCTGATAGAGTGATAGAATTACATGCATGAGTCAACACCTTGGAATTTATTTCCATAACCTTCATTTAGTAAACCCAAGAACAGTTTGTTTTCTCATTTTCATAGTCTGACTTTGTAACTGTGATTGATTAATTCCTTATATGAGAATCTTTGTTTACAACCAGTAACAAAAGTATTTGTAGCATTAAAATGGAAATTATAGGATTGAAAAATAAAATTTTCTTATATAGAGAATTATACGGTGACCTATGATTGTGTCTCTGAATAGAAACTTTGTTTAAAAGTGGGGAGACTGTCTGTCTTTAGTCAGTAAATATATAAGATAAAGCTATCTTCTGTCAATATGGTAATAAGAGGACACCAAGGTGAGGAGATATTTTGTCTTTTTTTGAAGACTGGTCATTATTCATTTTTCAAAAAGCTATCTTTATGCCAACAGAATAAAAATGATAATTTGTGTCCTGATTTCCAAACAATTTATTTGAGAGGTGATTATTTTGGGATACCTTTGGAAAAAATGACTGTGAACCTTGGAATTAACATAATGAATCAACTTTATCTTCGTTTCCCTTTAAATATATGCCCACAGTTCTAAATTTCATTGTTAACTAACTTAAAAAAGTTATCATTACGAAATTCCTGGCTCTGAGAAAACATTCAGTCAGGAAAGTTATGTAAGACATAATACCAGTGGAAGCAAAATTTTCCCAATGGGGACTTATTGTTGAAACTACATATACAGTGAGAAAAATATAAAAATATGAATTTTTAAATTCTTAGCACAATGAAAAGTTGGTAACAGAACTAATAGAAACTTAATTTCTAATTAGTCTAATCTGCATTTGGTAAGATGATGTAGTTAATAAAAGAAACTCCCAGATCTGGGAATGTGGCTTAGAGGTAGGATGCTTGCCTTGCATGCATAAAGCCCTGGGTTTGATTCCTCAGTATCACATAAACAGAAAAATTCAGAAGTGGCACTGTGGCTCAAGTGCTCGCTAGCCTTGAGCAGAAGGAGCACAGATACAGTGCCCAGACCCTAAGTTCAAGCCCAGGTCTGGCAAAAAGTAAAAATTAAAATAAAATAAAAATAAATTCCCATATATCAGAGGCTCCATTTGAGAGAAATTTTCCTTCACTGATGTCAAAGCCTGATTGAAAAATAACTTCCTACCAAATGATTCAAAGATTCATATTTTTTATCCTGTGGCTTTAACAATTTCATTAAGTTGTTTTCAAAAACATTGTTTTCTTTGTAAACATTTGGGTAAATGCCCAAAAGTGGGATTGCTGACCACACTAAAGCTACCAGCACAACTATGTTTATTGCAGCATTATTTACCATAGCTAAGATATGGAACCAACCCAGATGCACCTCAGTAGATGAATGGATCAAGAAAATGTGGTATATATACACAATGGAATTCTATGCCTCCATCAAAAAGAATGATATTGCACCATTTGTTAGGAAATGGAAAAACTTGGAAAAAATTATATTAAGTGAAGTAAGCCAGGCACAAAGAAACATAAGTCCATGGTTTCCCTTATTTGTAATATCTAGTATATGTGTGAGTCAAGCGGAAAAGGTCACATAATGTGATGACAAGAAAATGAACCCTTAGATATGTATTTTAATGATTTTTTCTTTCATGCATGTGTTTCTAACGCATTTATAAGATTATCTCTTTGTTGCTTTGTATGTCCCTCCCCCACAGTATAACCCCTGCTTTCACTATATTTGATGTCAGTATAACTTGTGGAGGAGATGGGGAAAAACCAGTTGTTTAAGGATACAGGTGGGCCTGTTGCAACAATGAGAAGTACAAGTTTCATTTCCAAAACGAGCTTTACAACGTCGGTGCGGGGGGGGGAGGGGAGGGAAGGAGAAGGATTGGGATTGGGGGGGAGGGGGGAGGCTGGGAAGGGATGTGAAGGGTAATCAAAGGAGGAGGCTGCAATGCTTGGTAAGAAATGTATGCATTATCCTGCCCATGTAATTGTAACTCCTCTGTACAGTATGTTCACAAATAAAATTAAATTAAATTAAAAAAAAACATTGTTTTCATTTTTGTCAAACCTGAAGGGAAAGGGACAGAGACAACTACACAAGGTACCTGTTATGGACTGGCCCTAAAGGACTATGCATTTTCTTTGCTTTCATTCTATTGACTGGAGTCACTTTGCAGTAACTTTAAGATACTGTCAGCAATAAATACGGTCTAGCTGGATGCCTAGAAAGAACAGAAAAATTTGATGTCAACAGCTAGAATTTTCTACCATCATAGCCAAATATTTTGTACGTTTTTATGTCAATCTGATATCAAAAAGAAAATGTCAATTTTCAATATTTTGTAAGAATAAACAAAAAATATAATTTTTCATTTCTTTTTTTTCAGTACTGCAATTTGAGCTCATGGTTTTGCCCTGCAAGTGTTGTACCATTTGAGCCATTCCCCAAGTTGTTTTTGTTTCAGTTATTTTTCTAAAGAGGTCCTCTGGTCTATGCCTGGACTATTCTAGACCACAGCCCTCTTGTTTATCTTTCCCACTTAAACTTGGAATGAGTCATTACACCCAGTTTTTAATTGATTGAGATGGAGTGTCTCCAACTTTTTACTCAGGCTGACCTTGAACCACAGCCCTCCCAATATTTACCTCCTCAGTAGATTGGATTACAGGCATGAGACACCAGGCTTCTCCTCCATCATTAATTTTTCAAAGATGTCAAATTTGTCCTTTTACACTTCAGGGAAACAAACATAACAATGTTGCTAGGCTTTTTGCTATATAAGCAATTCAAAATATATGTGTATTTTTGTTTGTTTGGCATTGACATATGAACCTGAAATCTTTACCTTTAAAAAGATCACATATTCTATTTTGTCATTATTGACCTAAGTAGAAATAAAAAAGAGGTTTATGTTGCCAAATTATCACACGATGTGGCCTAAAGCTCTCCCCTCAATCATGACAGTGCCAAACTTGACAGGATCATTCTCTTGTCCCTGTCCTTAAAAATATTCTTGTAGCTTCTCTTCCCCTTATATATCTCAAAGTAAATCTCTGTGCTATAATTAAAAGGAGCAGTATACTCTGGTAATGGAAATCATGGGAGTGTTCTTGAGACAATTTGTTTCTCAGCTCATGTTTACCATAAGAGCTGTTTTTAGTACAGGGATTCTCAAGGGAAATCAAGAGAACTTGCTGAGAATTTCCAGGACAAGTGCAAGGTGCAGGTATGACATGGATATGACAACTGCAATTTCCAGAGCAACTTTCGGCCCCTAAACCAGAAACATCTGTCAATTACACCCCCACCCCTTTCATCTAATTTCAACTCAGTCATCAAAGTAGTTAAACTGGGAATGCTCTATTTCATGAAGGTGTCAGTATTGTGGTAATTTATTGAGAGATGAAAGAATATTCAATATATATTATGTTAAATGGTTCTTTGTCTACTAAGTGATTTGAATAACAGAAGGTGGTCTTTGAATTCACCATTGTTATTTGATTTTTTTCCCTTAAGTTTGCTGCTGGGCATTTTATCCCAGCAAACATATAGCAATTTGCTTTACCTTAGGAAATTTTCGTATTTCTTTAACTATCCTGCATTTTATTGGCAATAAAGGAATTTTTTAAACTGAAAACAGAGGAAACTCTTTATTGAATATTTAGCAACCTCCACAAGAAAGAATGTTCTCACCACCAAAAATAGGATCAATGTATGAATTCATAGATATCCTAAAGATTGTATTCCTACTTTCTTCAGAGCGTTTTTTAATCATAAGAGTACACTAAATTTTGTCAAAGGCTTTTTTTTCTGTAACAACTGAAATGATCATGGGATTTGAGCTTTGATTCTGTTTAGATGGTAAATTACAATTAAAATTACAGATGATAAATTACAATTGAAACCACGCTTGCACTCCTGGAATAAAGCCAACTTGATCCAAAAGTGAGAGAATTTTTGTTTTTTTTTTTTTGTATATTTTTTGTTTGCGTTTTGTTTTTGTTTTTTATTTTTCCAGCACTAGAACTTGAACTCGCCTTTTGCTCTCACTCAGCTTTTTCGTTCATGGATGACCTTCCACCACTGGAATCACACTGCTAGTTCAACTTGGTTGCTGATTAATTGGAGGTAAAATCTTACTCTTCTGCCTAGCTTTAAACTATGATCCTTAGATCTCAGCTTCCTGAGTGACAGGGTTATAGGTGTGAGCCACTGATACTCAACTGATCTATTAATATGTTGATGAGTTCTGTTTGTAAGTATTTGTTTAGAATATTTGGACCTATCTTCAGTACAGAAAGTGGTCTATAAGTTCATTTCTTCTAGTCACCCTATCTGGCTTTGGAATTAGTATAATATGGGTTCCATAGAATGAGTTTGGTAGTTTTTCTTTTTTCATCTATTTCACCAATAGGTACAGGAGTACTAATGGTAATTCTTCTTTAGAAGTCTGGTAGATTTTGGCAGTAAATCCATCAGTTCTTGGGCTTTTCTTTGTTAGACTGCTTATTAAGGCTTTAATCTAATCATTTGTTTTAAGTCTATTTAAGTGGTTACTTCCTATTGGCTCAATTTTGGTAGGTCAATGTATCTAGAAATGTACCCATATTTTAGGTTTTCCAATTTGCTTGAATATCGATTTTTCAAAGAATTTCTTCATGATTGTATTAATTTCATTGGTATTTTTGTGCTGCCTATGTTTTTATCACTACTTTTATTTATTTGGATTTATCTTTCCTTTTAGTCAAATTAGGTAAGGATTTATCTTTTATAGCTTTTCAAACAATTATTTTTTTAAATTGTGAACATACTGTACAGAGGGGTTACAATTACATGGGGAAGATAATGAGTACATTTCTTATCAAGCATTGCAGCCTCCTTCTTTGTTTACCCTTCACATTCCTTTCCAGCCTCACCACTCCCCTCCACCCAATTCTCCCCACCACCAACAAAGTTGTTAAGTTCGTTTATACATGACAACTTGTACTTCTCATTGTTGCAACGGGTCCATCTGTATCCTTAAACAACTTGTTATTTCCCTTCTCCTCCACAAATTATACCGACATCAAATATAGTGAAAGCAGGGCTGATACTGTGGGGGAGGGACATACAAAGCAACAAAGAGATAATCTTATAAATGCGTGAGAAACAAACCCATGAAATAAAAACAAAATTGAAATACATATCTAATGGTTCGTTTTCCTAACATCACATTACCTGACCTTTTTTGCTTGACTCATACATATACTAGATATTTCAAATAAGGGAAACCATGGGACCTATGTTTCTTTGGGCTTGGCTTACTTTACTAAGTATAATGTTTTCCAAGCCTTTCCATTTCCTAACAAATGAGGCAATGTCATTCTTTTTGATGGAGGCATAGAATTCCATTGTGTATATATACCACATTTTCTTGATTCATTCATCTACTGAGGGACATCTGGGTTGGTTCCATATCTTAGCTATGGTAAATAATGCTGAAATAAAAATAGTTGTGCTGGTAGCTTTAGTGTGGTCTACTTTGTAAACATTTGGGCAAAGGCCCAAAAGTGGGATTGCTGGATCATAGGGGAGCTCTATATAAAGTCTTTTCAGGAACCTCCTTACTGCTTTCCAATGTGGTTGAACAAGTTTACACTCCCACCAACAATGAAGTAAGGTTCCCATCTGTCAACATCCCCTCCAACATCTGTTGTTATTACAGTTCTTGATTTTTGCCATTCTAACTGGGGTGAGGTGGTATCTCAATGTTGTTTTGATTTGCATTTCTTTTATGGCTAGGGAGGTTGAGCATTTCTTCATGTGTCCATTGGCCATCCTTCTTTCTTCTTCAGAGAAGTTTCTCTTCAAGTCATTAGCCCACTTATTTATTGGGCAGTTGTTTCTTTGAGGATTTGTTGTTGGGGGATTTAATTTATTGAGTTCCAAGTATATTTTAGATATGAGACCCTTGTCCCTTGTATGGCTAGTGAAGATCTTCTGCCAATCCATGAGCTTTCTATTGATATTGCTAGCTGTCCTTTGCCATGCAGAAGCGCTGCAACTTCATGCAATCCCACTTGTCCAACCATTCTTTGATTTGTTGTGTTTCCGGGTCTCTATTAAGAAAATATTGGCCTACCCCAAGGAGACCTATGGTTTCTCCTATTCCATCTTGTAATGGTTTCATTGTGTCTGCTTTGACTCTGAGGTCTTTGATCCATTTGGAGTTGATTGTGGTGCAGGGTGATATATAAGGTTCTAGCTTTAGTTTTCTACAAGTAGTTAACTAATTTTGCCAGCATCATTTACTGAAGAGGCAGTCTTTCTTCCATTCTATATTTTTAGCTCCCTCATCAAAGATCAGATGGCTATAGGTCTGTAGGTTCATTTCTGGGTTTTCAATTCTATTCCATTGGTCCTGAGGTCTGTTCTTATGCCAATACCAAGCTGTTTTGATTACTATGGCTTTATAGTAGAGTTTGAAATTTGGTATTGATATTCCTCCAGCAGAGTTCTTTCCATTGAAGAGTTTTTTTGCTATTCGGGGTCTTTTATTGTTCCTTATGAATTTTTGGATTGCCTCTTCTATTTCCTTGAAGAATGAGGTTGGAATTTTGATAGGTATCGCGTTGAATTTGTAGATAGCCTTGGGAAGTATTGCCATTTTCACGATGTTAATCTTTCCAATCCAGGAGCATGGGAGATTTTGTCGTTTTCTAAGTTCTGTTTGATTTCCTTTTTCAAATTTTAATAGTTTTCGTCTTAGAAGTCCTTCATTTCTTTCGTTAAGCTAATTCGTAGGTATTTTATTTTTTGTGGGGCTATTAGTAATGGAGTTGCATTCCTAATTTCAGCCACACTTTTCTCATTGTGGGCATACAGAAACGCCATTGATTTTGGGGGTTAATTTTATATCCTGCTAAATTGCCAAAGTTTGCCAAAGTTTTGAATCAGCTTGAGAAATTTGGGAGAAAAGTCTATGGGATCCTTTAAATACAAGATCATGCCATCTGCAAAGAGGGAGAGTTTTACTTCTTCTTTCCCTATTTGGATCTCCTTTATGTTAGCATCTTGTCTTATTGCTGTAGCTAGGCATTCTAATACTAGATTGAAGAGAAGTGGAGAGAGTGGACATCCTTGTCTTTTTCCTGAGTTAAGAGGAAATGACTTTAGTTTTCACCATTAAGTATAATGCCGGCTGTATGTTTTTCATATACAGACTTTATTGTATTGAGGAATGTTCTATGGATTCCTAATTTTTCCAAAACCTTCATCATAAAGGGGTGTTGGATCTTGTTGAATGTTTTTTGTGCATCTATTGAGATAACCATGTGGTTCTTATCCTTGCTCCTCTTGATGTGATGAATAATATACATTGATTTGCGTATATTGAACCAGCTTTGCATCCCTGATTATCATCCCTGTTTGATCATGGTGTATGATGTTTTGGATGAATTGTTGAAGTCAATTGGCCAAATTTCGTTGAGAAGTTTTACATCAATGTTCATCAAAGAAATAGGTATATAGTGCTCTGTCTTTGATGAGTCCCTACCTGGTTTTGGGATGAGAGTTATGATGGCTTCATAGAATGTGTTCGGTAGTGAGCTTTCTTTTGTGATTTCATTGAAGAGTTGGAGGAATATTGGCGTGAGCTCTGCTTTGAAGGCCTTGTAGAATTGCGCTGTAAAACCAACTGGTTCTGGACATTTCTTAGATGGAAGGGCTCTTACTGCTCTTTCTATTTCAATGCTTGATATGGGCCTATTAAGATGGTTTAACTCATCCAAGTTTGGTTTTGGCATGTCAATATTTCCTAGAAAAAGGGCCAATTCTGCCAAGTTCTCAAACTTATTAGCATAAAGTTTTGAGAAGTATTCCCTTATAATGTTCTGAATCTTGGTTGTTTCCCTGGTGATGTTTCCATTCTCGTATCTGAGTTTATTTATTTGGGTGTGTTCTCTTCTTTTTTTGATAAGATTTGCTAAGGGTCTGTCAATTTTGTTAATTTTTTCGAACAACCAACGCTTTGTTTAGTTAATTCATTCTATAGTATTTTTGGAATCTAATTCATTTAATTCTGATTTAATTTTAATTATTTCTTTCCCTCTACTGGATTTGGGTTTATCTTGCTGCTCTTTTTCAAGGCGGTTTAGATGTGCCATTAAATTGTTGGTTTCAAATCTCTTCAATTTGTTGATGTAGGAGCTCAGAGCTGTAAACTTGCCTGTGAGTACTGCCTTTGCTGTGTCCCAGAGGAGCTGGTAATTTGTGTGTTCATTTTTGTTGAATAGCATGAACATTTGAATTTCCTTTCTAATCTCTTCCATGACTCACTTGTGATTCAGCAGTGTGTTGTTCAGCCTCCATGTGTTACCGGACTTTCTTTGGTGGCTTTTGATGTTGAGTTCTAATTTTATTCCCTTGTGGTAAGAGAGAATGCAAGGTATAACTTCAACATTTCTGTATTTGGACAACCTTCTTTGTGGCCTGAAATGTGGTCTATTTTAGAAAATGTTCCATGTGCTGCTGAGCAGAACGTGTATTCTGATGCTATTGGGTCAAATATTTGGTAGATGTCTGTTAAATCTAGTTGATCTATGCAGCTGTTTAGATCTGCGGTTTCTCTGTTGAGTTTTTGCCGAATTGATCTATCTAGTGGGGAGAGTGGTGTGTTAAAATCCCCAACAATTAATGTCTTTGGATCTGTGAGGGATTTGAAGGAAAATAATGTTTCTTGGATAAATGTTTGTGCTCCGTTGTTTGGCGAATAGATATTTAGAATTGTAATATCCTCCTGAAGGAGAGATCCCTTCATTAGTTTGTAAAGACCTTCTTTATCTCTTCTCACAAATTTTAATTTGAAGTCTATTTTATATGTTATTAGGATTGCAACTCCTGCCTGTTTATGGGGGCCCTTTGCTTGGTAGATTTTGTTCCAGCCTTTAACATTGAAAATGTGTTTGTTTTTACGGGCAAGATGTGACTCCTGCAGGCAGCAGATAGAAGGATCCTGTTTTTTAATCCAACTAGACAGTCTATGTCGCTTAATTGGAGAGTTAAGTCCGTTAATGTTAAGAGATGGTACTAAGAGGTATTTGGGAGTTTCTGCCATGTTATACCTTCTTAGGGGCTGTGATAACTGGGTTCTTCCTATGGTTCTTGGATTCACAGTTTGAGTGCAATTTCTTGGCCTACATTGTGGTCTTGTTGGTTTTCTATGTGTAGGACAACTTTGAGAATCTTTTGTAGGGCTGGTTTCGTGGAGATATATTATTTCAATTTTTCTTTGCTATGGAAGATTTTATTTGGCCTCCAGTTATGAAGGAGAGTTTAGCTGGGTACAGTATTCTTGGTTCAGAGTTCTTTGTTTTTAAGGCATGGCATATATCATTCCAGGCTCTTCTTGCTTTGATTGTCTCTGCTGAGAAATCTGAGGTGATTCTAATTGGTTTCCCTTTATAGGTGATTAATCTTTTCTCCTTGACAGCCTTAAGGATCTTTTCCTTGGTCTGAGTTGTTCCTGTGTGGATTATAATGTGATGGTGGGATGTCCTGTTCTGGTCTCGTCTATCTGGAGTTCTAAAACCTTCTTGTATCTGAAAAGGCCTATCTTTTTGCATATTTGGGACATTCTCTGATAGGATGCTGTTACACAAATTTTCTAGACCATTAACTTCTGTTTCTAGGTGTTCCTCTACACGATTATCCTTAGATTAGGCCTTCTGAGTCTTCCAAGTTTTGGACAGATCTATCATATTAATTGAACTAGTCTTGGAAGGTTGTATGTTCTTTCTCTATAATATCTAAAGTGTCTTCAATCCCCGAGATTCTATCTTCTGCATGGATTAACCTGCTGTCAAGACTCTGTACTTTGTTTTTTGTTCTTTTCCTTCTAATTGGTCAGCTTTGATGGCTTCAAATTCTTTGTTGAAGCTTTGTTTTAGATCTTGTATGAACTTCTTTACTTCCTTATTTTGTTGCTCAGTGTTTATTCTCAAGTCACTTAGTTGATTGTTTACGTTTTCCTTGGACTCCCATTCCTTCTCTTGGGTTCCATTCAGCATTCCCTTTGTGGTATCCCTGACTTCCTTCAGCTCTTTGTTAATGGATCCCATGAATGCCTTTAGTGATATTTGTGCATTCTCATCCTGCTCTCTCAATTCCTGTATTACTCTTTGCTTAGCTTCCTCCCATTCACGCCATTCCTGTAGTTCTCTTTGAGTGTTCTCAGCCTTTTCATGCCATTCTTGCTTTTCTCTTTGAGTATTCTCAAGCTGCTCATGCAAATCCTGTATCAGTTTTTGAGTAGCTTCCTCTCACTCATGATATTCCTGTATATTCCTGTGGATTGCCTCTTCTCTCTCCCTATCATGCTCATACAGAGTCCTATTTAGGTTTTCAATCTTTTCCTGCATTGACCTTTTGTTTGCCTACTCTCTCTCTCTATCACGCTCCTACAGAGTCCTTTGTATGTTTTCAATCTTTTTATTTATCATGTTTTCCAACAGTTTTGTAGAGCTATTTGGAAACTCTCCTCTGGATTATTCATTATGTGTTCTGTCCCCTGATAATCATGAGTGGGAATTGTGACACCTGCAGTTGCCTTTTATCTTGTGGTTTTCCGGCTTACTCTGCCCATTTGGGATGAAAATAACACCAGTTTTTTGCTGGACCACTAAATTAAGGCAAGCATCAACCAAAGTCTGAATTTGCACACTCAATAGTCTGCAGATACAGTCTAGTTCAACAGATATATCTATTCAACATTAAACAACTATATATTAATTAATGGGCTCCGAACCGTAAAGAATTTGGAAAACCATAAATTATTAGGGTTAGGGAGAGATGTGGGTAAAAAATAGGAAGCGAATGATGTGGGAAGGCACAGGGAGAGTTAACTAAGTCCTAATCTCAAAGCAGGAAATAGGTTGGATAGGATGAAAGCAGACAGAGAGAAAAGAAGAAGAAAGAGAAAGGGAAAAAAAGAAACCAGAAAAAATAGAAAAGTAAAAATTAAAAATATATATTTTTTAATATTATTTTATTTTATTTGAGAACATACTGTACAGAGGGGCTACAATTACATGGGCAGGATAATGCATACATTTCTTACCAAGCATTGCAGCCTCCTCCTTTGTTTACCCTTCACCTCACTTCCCAGCCTCTCCCCTCCCCCCACCCAATTATACCCCCCTCCCCCCCCACCGACATTGTAAAGCTGATTTTGACATGACATTTTGTACTTCTCATTGTTGCAACAGGTCCACCTGAATCCTTAAACGACTTGTCTGCCCCCATCTCCTCCACATGTTATACTGACATCAAATATAGTGAAAGCGGGGGTTACACTGTGGGGGAGGGACATAGAAAGCGACAAAGAAATAATCTTATAAATGCGTTAGAAACATATGCATGAAAGAAACCAAAACATTAAAATGACAAGGGTCTCATATCTAAAATATATTTGGAACTCAAAAAATTAAACCACCCAACAACAAATCCTCAAAGAAACAACTGCCAAATAAATAAGTGGGCGAAAGACTTAAAGAGAAGCCTCTCTGAAGAAGAAAGAAGGATGGCCAATAGACACATGAAGAAATGTTCAACATCCCTAGCCATAAAAGAAATGCAAATCAAAACAACATGGAGATATCACCTCACTCCTGTTAGAACAGCAAAAAACAAAGAACTCTAACAACAACAGATGCTGGAGGGGATGTGGACAGAAAGGAACCTTACTTCATTGTTGGTGGGAATGTAAACTTGTTCAACCACTTTGGAAAGCAGTATGGAGGTTCCTCAAAAGACTTCACATAGATCTCCCCTATGATCCAGCAATCCCACTTTTGGGCAGTTACCCAAATGTTTACAAACAAGACCACACTAAAGCTACCAGCACAACTATGTTTATTGCAGCATTATTTACCATAGCTAAGATATGGAACCAACCCAGATGCCCCTCAGTAGATGAATGGATCAAGAAAATGTGGTATATATACACAATGGAATTCTATGCCTCCATCAGAAAGAATGACATTTCCCCATTTGTTAGGAAATGGAAAGGCTTGGAAAAAATTATATTAAGTGAAGTAAGCCAGGCCCAAAGAAGCATAGGTCCCATGGTTTCCCTTATTTGCAATATCTAGTATAGGTATGAGTCAAGCAGAAAAGGTCAGATAATGTGATGTTAGGAAAAATTAAAAATATTATGCAGAACGAATGCAAACTATTCAGAGAAGAACGTGAATATAATGAGAGAAGGGAGGGGGATATAAAGGAGATGTGAAAAATTTAAAAATAAAAATCCTTAATATATTATATCGGTATAAAGAGGTAGTACTGCTACTAAGGAATTTGAGTCTCAGAGGTTTTGAATTGAGTAGTAAATTTATGGATTAAGTGTGTACACCATGGTGGATAGGGTCTCATAGTCAACTATGGGTTTATCTGAGGATGTGCGGAACAACAATTAAGTCAAATAAAGAAGAATGAAAGAGAAGAAAATGTGAAAAGCGTAAGAAAGAAAGAAAAAAGATCAGAAGTTAAGTAGAGCTGAACAAAAAACAAAAAGAATTTTTTTTTAAAAAAAGAAAGAAAAAAAGGAAAGAAAAACGCACACACATATGTACTCCTAAAATAACAATTATAATAAGAAAAAAGGTTGCTAGAATTTTTTTTCAAAAATGGTAAAAATTTAAAATTAAAAAAAGTTTTAGAAAGGAAAATTTTTTTTTTTTTATAAAAGGTACAAAAAAAAAGAAGAAAAAAAAAGTTCTTTGATTTTTTTGGGAAGATTGGGAAAAGTCCTGTATCTTCCTTGTGGCTGTAAGCACCCTCTTGTTGGAGTCTCTGGTCTGCTTATGGTCCTATGGCTTGGTTGGTTTCTTATGTCAGTTTGTTGGAACAGGCAGAAACATGCTCTGCTTTACCCAGGATTTTGCGATCCTCCTCCCAGGTTAGTTCAATGTGAGGGAGATATGCTTTGAGTATCATAAAAGAGGAAGATGGCTTTTTCCTCAAGTTTGGAGATGCTGTGATGAGGTTAGGTTCTGGGTAGAGTTGAGGCCTTTCAGCAAACAGTAGCTTTTCCCGGGGGCTGGTTTGTGAGAAACTCACAGAGCCCAGCCTGGAGCCATTCTCAGGGTTTCTGTTTACTGAATTTCAATTGATTGTCAAGGCTGCTAAAGGGAGGCGCAGCCTCTGGCTCTGATTACCCAGTGAAGAAAGCCAGTCCTAGGGCTGGCACTCGAGCTGGGTGAGTTTTTCCTGGGTGGAGCTGAGTCTGGCAGGTCAGTTTAGGTTCTTGTGACCTGCTAAATGACTCTACTTTTCTTCCAAGGCCTGAGTTGGAGCTAGCAGCTCCGCTGAGCTTTGTCGGTATCCAAGATGGAGATCTCTGGTACTGGGGGGGGGGGAGTGGTGGCCTTCTCTCCTTTGCTCCCTGAGAAAGAGTAAGGATGTCAGGCTTCTACTCTTGCCGAGTCTTGGTTCCTGGGTCATCTCTGGTCTGTGAATTGCAGGATGAAGATGTCTGCTCCTTGTCGGTTGTTGCTGGTGTTGAGTAGAATCTGCTCACCCTCTGTGTCTGGCTCCTTGGTCCGGGACTCTGTGTGATTCAGGTATGGCGGGTTCGGCCACCACT
The DNA here is from genome assembly GCF_024711535.1 of Dipodomys merriami. Lineage (NCBI taxonomy): Eukaryota > Metazoa > Chordata > Mammalia > Rodentia > Heteromyidae > Dipodomys > Dipodomys merriami. The sequence continues at coordinate 2,787,381 of NW_027203004.1, forward strand.
GCCACTGCTGCCGCCGGGTGGCAGCGGCTTCTGGCAAGAGCTCAGATCTGTCTCCTTGCCTAGATTTTCCCTCTGTGGCCTAAATCTCTGTCCTGTGATGGCACATTTGGTGTGATTGTCTGGCTTAGGACTGTTCACTGGAACTCTAAAACTGCTTTCTATGTGAGAGCTTGTTTAGCCTCCAGCTTCTCCTCCACCATCTTGACCGCAAACCCAATAAAGGAATTTTCAAAAAAGGAGCAAGGTGGAACTATCATTTTAATCAGTTTTCTAATTCTCCAGGTTAATTTCCTATTCTTACCTATAAAAGATAATTGATGTTTTCCTATTGATATTGATATTACATGAGCAAGGTAATGAGAGTATATTTCTTGTCAAGCATTGTTGCCTCCTCCTTTGTTTCCCCTTAAAATTCCTGTCATCCTATTCCTCCAAAAATTGTAAAGTACGTTTTTGATATAACGTCTCGTACATCTCATTGAGTGCTCATTTTAAACCGTAATCAATAAATATTTATTAACAAATATTTATTGAGGTGCTGCTATATGCTAACTTTGGTCTTAAGATCTAGATGACAATCAAAAGAAGCCATAAATTCTATGTTAAGAAGCTTACATTCTAAGATGGAGAAAGGCAGTAAGATGTAAAAATACAGAGAAGGAGATAATTGTGGGAAATTAAAACTTTGAACTATGGCTGGGCACTTGTGGTTAATGCCTGTAATCCTAGCTATTCAAAAGGCTGAGATCTGAGGATCATGGTTTGAAGCCAACCTAAGCAAGAAAGTCCATGGAACGACTATCTCCAATTGAACACCAAAAAACTGGAAGTGGCACTGTAGCTCAAGTGGTAGCAAGGTAGTTTGGAGTACAAATGCTCCCAGGCCATGAGTTCTAACCCAAAGACCCATCAAAAATAAGATAAACTACTGTAAATTCACAGCTTGGTGAAGACCCAGAGAAGGAGTGGTCCAAGCAGTAAAACTACAATTGCAAAGACTGAGGGTTTTGTTTGTTGGTAGTATGTCACAGAGGTGAATATGACCAAAACAAGGTGAGGGAATGGACAGGTGAAACAATAATGTTAGACAAGTCAATAGAGAACACAGAAAGATAACAAAAAAGTCCTAGTTGTAAGCATATTGCTCACCTTTCGTCCTCAGCTCCACCCAGACCTGAGCTCCTCTCAGCCCCGGAGTTCCCGCCATACAGCTGGCCCCTCCCTTTCTCTCTCTTCCAGGTCCCATGTGATCTCCTACCTACCTCACTTCCTGCCCCAGAACCTCCTGCTACCTGCATTTGGACAGGTGCCATGTGCTCCCTCTTGGGGGAAATATGGCTCATCTAATAAACTTTGTAATAACGTGTCTGCTGTGCCTGCTTGCCTCCACGTGGTCCCCTGCAGCAGATGTGAAGATCTTTCATTGGTGGCCTTTCAATAGTGAGACTAATAAATGCTTTGGCACCTTAAAAGTCAAGAGGAACAAAGTCTAGGTGGACAGATGAGGGGTGGTGTTAAAAGCCACTTGGAATCAAGGTATATTTGAAGGTAGAAGTTAAAGGGTAGAGGTTAAAATGTGAAATCTAGGGCAACTCCAAAGCAGCCAGGGTAGTATGGTATCATTTGCTGTATTAGAAATGATTTGATGATATTTATTCATTCAAACATTTATTAAGTGATTATTTTGTATCAGATACTATAACCCTCCAAAGTATTTTAATATAAGCAAGGCATTCTGAGGGCTGGCATTAGGCAGAAAAAGAAGGATGTAGAGGATATGACAATTTTAAGAAGTATGTGAGAGTCGGAGTTGGTAGGATGTGGTGCCTCATGTTGAAAGTGAGAACGATTCTGGTAGCATTTTAAAATTTCTGATGCAAGTGATAGATGGAATTGCTATTAACAAAGACATGGAATGTGTAAGAGGAAATTAGTTTGTGGGGAGATGTTAGTATAGACCTGTAGATTTGGGTGATGTCAGTGCCATCATTTTACCAACTTTAAAGTTTCCTCATAAACCTCTCTCTTAATGGCATATGCAAATCTCAAAGACGGTGACCAGAGACATTATTTCATTTGGGATTAATAAATAGTGAGTTTCTAATTTTTAAAAAGTAAGAAAAGAAATTGGTTTGTGTCATCAGCATTGACAGATCCTGAGTGAGTATTTACTGCTTCCAGTGTAACAGGCACGCCTCTTACTGCTTAACATAAACAACCTCATTTCATAGTTAAAACATTTATATTGATGTCATTGTTATTGTCCCTGTTCTTGCATGAGCATTGCCTGGAACTTGGAGAAGTAATTTATTCAATGGCAACATATTCATGGATTAGGAGTGCTAGGACTTGGATGTTGTCCTTATGCCAATGTTTGTAGCAGTTGGGTTTCAGAAGTTTTGTGAATTTGGACTCTGAAGCTGAGATACAAGCTGGAGACAAATAGTTGAAAATCATCAGCATCAGCTTTGACCGCATACCCTCAATGGCTGCCTTCTTCCTATCTCACTGTTGTGCCTCTCCTGTTGTATGACCCAGGATCATTTTCCATGTAAGCTATTTGCATTTGAATCCATGTCCCAGAGTCCGCTTCTGAGGAGCCAGACCGCAGATAGAGACTGATGAAGAATTAATAGAGAACAAGGAATATAGGAAACGAAATGTTTTCTTAGGGACTTAGTTAAGAAAGTAGGGAAATAAACAGGAAAATAATATCCCAAGAGAATTCAGGACAACTTTTTAAGAAGGGAAAGAATTAACAGAAAGGAAAACACTGAAGAGGTCCTGGAAAAGAATTTTCTCAATAGTTAAACAAACCAAAAGCAGCAGCAGAAAAAAAAATAGCACTAACATAGAGGAGGAAAATCTGAGTCCAGGAAAGGAAAATAGTGACCAGAAAGGCATGAAAAGGTCAGACAGTCTTAATTCCTCTAAGGTTTTGCTGACTTGATCAAAGATCACTTGAATAAGATTAGACTTCCTAACTATCTCTGCTTTACCTTTTCAAATTCTCTACACTTAATTTAATCCACCACTGCTTTAATCTTGAGACTTCACCAATAACCTTTTTGTATTCCTTTTCATTAAAATTAAGGAAATTGTGGAGTTCCTCACTTGAAGAATCTTTACAAGTAGAAATGTTTTTTATACAAAGAAACTGAGTCCCTGATAAGATCTCACTTTTCATGTTTGTGAAATCAAGTGGTAGGAAACCAAGAGACGATCTTTTCTACTACATTAGGAATAAGAAAAAGCAAAGAAGTTATGTGTAAAAAGAAAGTGTGTGGAGTTTTCCAGTAAGCAATTTGCATTTCTAATATCATGTAGGTCTGAATTCTTCTCTGCTGATTACATCCTTGTAAAATAGCTATTCAGGAGGCTGAGATCTGAGGATCATGACTCAAAGCCAGCATAGGTAGGAAAGTCCATGAGATTGGTATCTACAGTTAACCACCAAAGAGCCACAAATGGAGCTGTGAATTGCATGGCAAAGCATTATTCTTGAACAAAAACACTAAGGTACAGTGTTCAGGAACTAAGTTCAAACCCCAGTACTGGTACAAAAAATAAAGATTAAAGGGCAGAAAAGTGCTTGAAGCAGAGAAAACATAAGAAAAACCGAGAAGAGACTCCTATGAGCTGGGATTTTCTTTTATTGGGCCCTCCACTGGGATCATGACTGGGAATGGGTCCTTCCATGACCATGGATGGGGAGACAGGTGCTTCACTCCAGCGCATGTCAGGGGAGTGCGCTAAGACATCTGAGACCAGTTACTAATGGAACAAGAGGGACATTCTGCACAGTATCATAGTTCTTGTCGTGTTGTCATTCATTCCAGCTGCCTTTTTATGTCCCTAACTACCTAGCCAGGGCAATTAGCTCTCCCTTATTACTTTTGTCTTCCTTTTTGCAAAGTATTTTATTTTCATATTTTCCTATTTTGCTTTCCATCAGCAACCAAGTATAATTATCTAACCTTCTCTTGGGACCATAATCTCTTTGTCTTTCTTTTTTTTTGTCGGTCGTGGGGCTAGAACTCTGGGCCTGGGCGCTGTCCCTCAGCTCTTCAGCTCAAGGCGAGCACTCTACCACTTGAGCCACAGCGCCACTTCCGGTTTTCTGGTGGTTTTATTGGAGATAGGAGTCTCACGGTCTTTCCTGCCCGGGCTGGCTTTGAACCGCGATCCTCAGATCTCAGCCTCCTGAGTAGCTAGGATTACAGGCATGAGCCACCAGCGCCCGGCTTCTCCTTGTCTTTCAAAGAATGTCCTTCCCTCAGTTTCAACAAGAAGAGAGGAGGTGGATGAGATCATGGGGTCAGATGAAGAGTGTGGCCTCCACAACAGGAGGACCCCTGCCTGCCCCTCAAGGAAGCACCTCTGCATCCAGCTCTTCCCCAAAAGAGGCAGAAATAAAGAGGTCCGCCAGGCCAATTAACTATGATCTCTCCCTTTGGCCATAAAATTCATTAATCATGGAGGCTCCACATGGTCACTGATCTTTTAATGATGATGATAATTTGCACACTAAGCAAGCAGTCTCAAGAATGTTGCTTTTAGTAGAATTTGAGAGCCATGCTTAGGCAGGTTATTCCAAAGTCAATTACATTTTAATACTTTGTTTGAAAAGTTGCTCTTTTCATCTTGACAACTTTATTTTATGAATATCATTATTTGGGGTGTTATTTTCATGGTGCTGGGGAAGTTAATCACAGCCAAGTATTTATTAACTTAATAAAAGAAAAAAAACCCTAGAAAACACACTTTTAAAGTAATTGCTGGGTATTAGTCGCTGCCACCTGTAATCCTAACTACTCAAGAGGCTGATTACATTACAAAGCAATCCCAGACAGAAAAGTCTGTGAGACTCTGATCTGCAGTTAACCACTAAAAAGCAAGAAGTGGAGCTAAGGCTCATATTGTAGAGGCCAGTGCCTAGGCCTTGAGTTAAAGTCCTAGAATCAGCATACAGAACAATTATAATAATTTAAAATAGTCTAGATTTTAAAACTATAATGAAACTTAAATGTTTAAATAATATTTATTCTCAGTGATTCGCAAATAAAATTAAACCCAAAGACATTATGTGACTTTCCAGCAGTCATAAATATCAGAAGTTGTTGAGCTGGATCAAAAGTCTGGTATTTTCCCCTCATCTTCTTTATGAAATTAAATACATTAAGGTAACATAGCATTCCAAAATGAAGTTCTTCCATAATCAATTAAATCATACATAGTTGAATGTTCCTGCACTCCAAATAATACAGATTGCCTCACAAGTGTTCCTGCTGTCAAAAGTTATGTCATGTCTAGATAATTTTCTTAATTTAAAAAGCAAAATCCTTTTATTTGTTTTTCTTAAAGTAATAATACTTTTCATGAGGTGATATGGCCACCAAAAACTGGAATCATGATTAAAAAAACAATTAATTACATGCAGAATGATGTTTAATGAAACAGTCAAATCTCCATGATGTTAGAGGATAACATATAGGAAATAAAGAGTCTGTCTTCATAATAAAAGGCAAGACATTACAAGTGATTAAAGTTTCCCATGCGATTTCACATTTGTCTTCATATCATCCTTATTCAGTGATTGTCACTGTCTGGACTCTGTTATTCAGTACTGAAATCAAGTTCGGGGTCTCAGACAAGATAGGTCAGTGCTCGGCCACTGAACTACAACCCAAGCTCTGTTACTGTCTTTGATTACTTTAGATAGAGGGTTGATATAAGAGTTATAGTACTAGTGTTAAGCAGGAATCATTCCTCAACTCTCCATCTCTTGGCTGTAAATTCTGGATTTCTTCCACATGACATGTTTGTTATGGAGCATGTGTGATATGGTCATTCTGTGCTAGTATTAAGTTTTTAAATGAATGGCTGCTCTGGTGAGAGGAGAGGAGAGCCTAAACTAGGACTGGGTCAGGATGCATTGTCTTCTTCTCATGGATCCTCTGCAGTGTGCATGTACCCTGTGCAGATTCTGGCTTACTCAACCTCCTGGCCTGCCTGCCACAGGACCACATCCAGTAGACAATACGACATCATCTTTAAAAGTGTCCTTCCTTCACATACTGGATAAAATTTTCATAGTTGATAACATGGGTGCTTTAGAGGTGTGGAAGGAGGAATAAACCATTCTGAAAATAGCTACCTAACATTAAAAGATGAGAGAGGGAAAGGAACCACAAAGATGTGCAGACCATGAAAGCCACAACTTGAGAATTTCTTGACTAAGGAAGGAGTGAAGCAAAGCAAGGGTTTACACTCTAGAAGTGGCACAGGCCTGTGGCTTGGGACATTTCCTATCACACTCCTGTATATCACAGCAGGCAACGTCTTCAACATCTGCTCAGATTCTCCATCCCAAGCACTCAGTAGAAGGGAGCTTACTTCAAATCTTTGATGCTCTGGTCAACTGAGGCTAATTCTAACTATCTCAAACTGTGCCACCTACCCTGTAGATCTCTACTCTCTCTATATACTAAAAAAATTCTCTAACTTAACCTTTTCACTCAAAGGGCTGCTTCTGTTATAGCAAAACCAAATCAGCTAATTCAATTAGGGTAATCTTTGCAATACTGAGCTCTATTTTTGTGGAGTTTGCTTCCTCTCAGCCATATACTTCATTGTTTTCCCTTACAATTATCAGGAAAATCCTCTCTCACCTTCACAGTGTTTCTCTTTGAAACAACAAAATTGTGTGGTTATACTTCGTAAAGTATATTTGCAATGTATGGAGATCTTCCTACCTATAAAAATATTGTAGAAACTATAAGGTCTGTTAAAGTAAACAAAATCTCATTTCAATTTTGTCAGAATGAAAATAAACAGTGAAAAGAATAAATATATATGGCACATGGAAATATCACTTATAAGAGAAATTTCAATACTATGCTATTGTACATGAGGAAGAGAGATAATCTGGGAAGTTTTAATGAAGGCTAAGATTTGAGTAAGCATTATAATTAGTAAGAGAAAATAATAACTGTGACAATAAAATTAGAAGCCAGATGTTGCTGGTGGCTTAAACCTCTAATTCTAGCTACTCAGGAGGTTGAGATCTAATACTCACAGTTTGAAGCCAGTCCAGGCAGACAAGTCTATGAGATGCTTGTCTCCAATTAACCAACAAAAACTGAAGTGGAGCTCTGGCATAAGTGGTAAAGCACAGCCTTAAGCAAAAAGCAATGGGACATTTCTGTGGCACTGAATTCAAAGCCCAGAACACACACACACACACACACACACACACACACACACACACACACACACACACACACACACACACACACACACACACACACACACAGAGGCACACATACATCTAGTAGAAGGTAGAGTGCATTAATGAATCTTTCAGAAACTACACAAGATGCTTTCAATTCATATACCTAACAAATTTAATTGAATTTATATTTGTATTAAGTCAGCTAAATGACTGATGTTAGAATCAAGAAAAGCATATATCTGAAAAGATTTTAAGGTATCTTACTATGAAGATCCAGGAAATGTAGGTAAGTGGTTAAGATTAAGATTTCAATCTTCAGGCAAAAAAATAAGACTTTAAGCTAAGGATAGATGATAACAAGGAGATAGGGACCTGTTCAGTGGCTATTGTAATGGTCCAGCTGAAACAAGGAATTGAAGCAAAGAAAAAATGTGAGACCAATAAAGTGCCCAATCAAATTAGCCTAACCTATCCATTTGATAATGGATGCCATTCTGTCTGACAAGAAAGCTGTTTTGTAGAAAGTGTCCTGAAAACAAGCAGAGCCCTAAATGTCTCATCAGAGGAAATGTGCACACAGAGAAATACTGAAGCCCAGATGAAATGCAGTGATGATCAAGTGCATGAAATAGGACAGATAAGATGCAGATATAGGAATCCCCCTCTCAAGCTGTTCCCCATGTCCAAAATTTGAACTATGGTCCAAGAAAGAGCCAGTCAATAGGAATACAAATAAGGACCTAGCCATTCAAAGATAACCTAGCCAAAAATACAAACTTCACTTCCAAGATTTATAAAATTTGATTTAAAACTATTGTCTATGTTTAAGAGCTGAAGTTTATGTAAAATTTGTGAAGTTTAGAATCAGAAGCCAACAAGAGGCAAACATTTGCCTTTCAGAAGTTTGTAAGGACAAACCGTGGAAAATATATATACCCTCCTCCTCTACAACCCCAAACATTGCTCACTTTCCTATGAACAAACAAAAAGTATGATTTCAATTTTATATTTATTATAATCTCCAGCCAATTTATTTAATTCTTAACATATAATAGGGTTGCAATGTATATTTTATGTAAGTTATATAATTTTTTCTCACTATAGGCATTTTTATTTTCCAAATTTATTGACTTGCTAAAGTAAGAAAAGTTTGTTCATTAAAGGAATTTTTTATACATTTCTTCATCCAAAAAACGTAGAATATGAGCTGGGTGCAGGTAGCTCACACCTAGCTACTTAGGAGGCTGGGATCTGGTTCAAGGTCAACCCACGCAGGAACATCCTTGAGACACTTATCTCTAATTAATCACCAAAAAGCAGAAGTGGAGCTTTGGCTCAAGTGATAGAGCACTATCCTTGAGCAAAACAGCTCAGAGACAACTTCTAAGCCCTGAGTTCAAGCCCTGAGTCTGAACACAAAACCTGGTAAGATGGTAAGTGCCTTAGGTCAGGCCTAAGCAAAGTCAAAGACAATGGAAAGGGAAAAGGTGGTGTTGTGATTCACTTTTACGCAAACCTGTGAAGAAAATGTTTCTTCTTTACCAGAGAAGACAGGTGACCGACCTGATAAAACAGCTTGAGTACTTGAATTATTTTTGTAAAAGGCTGCACTCCAGCCAGGAACACATACAATGGATGAGTATATAATATTTCATAAACTACTAAGCTTTCAAATTTTGGAATTTATTTGTTAAAGTGCTAGAGTTACCTAACTAGGTATTCATTTGGAAAGAAAAATTAGGAAAAATAACCATGCAAACAACACCCAATGAATTTCTTAAATCTGTGAAAGTACATAAGAAAAATAATTTGATTCAAAACTTAGTGCCTTTTTGGTTTGATCTCAAGTTCTTAAGTTTGCTAAGACTAGCACTCTACCACTTGAGCAGCACCTTCAGTTCTCAAAGTTATGTGTATATTGATCAGTAAGAATGTTACCTCTGCACAGATCTGTACTGTTTGTGAAAGATAATGGTAGACAGGGCATGAATATGTTATTTATTTTTTTTTATTGTGAGAATACCGTACAGAGGAGTTACAATTTCATGGGCAAGATAACGAGTACATTTCTTATCAAGCATTGTTGTCTCCTCTGTTTCCCTTTCCCATTGCTTCCGCTTCCCATACTCCTCCCTCCCACCACCCGATGCTCCCCTCCACCAAAGTTGTAAAGTTGTATATCTCATTGTTTCAATGGGTCCACCAGTAGTTTTTGTCAAAAAGTATTTGCTGTACATCTTTAGGGACATAGATTCAAATTTTAACTTTTAAAAGGCTTGTACTTTAGTCTGATCTCGAGTATCAAGTGCAGATTATTTATTATTTTGATACATGCTAATTAACATACACTATTATGGTGTTGAAATAGTTTTAATTATTTATTTTCCCATCAAGAGTAATTCATTTTTATATTATTTTCTTGCTAGGAAAACTTCAGGACTCTATTGTGAAGCTATGATGTATTACAAAAATCTTCCATGGTGCTTCTTCAAAGACCCAATCACATCCACGTGACAGATGCACAGATACACAGAGACATGATAAATTATACAGGACTGTAGGCATTCACACAGACACCAAAGACAGAAATTCAAAGGCACAGTAGCTGTGTTGGGGTGTTTTTATACATTTCCATAGCTTGTGGCACTCCTCGGCATTTGTCTTTTCTTCTGTTTCTCATACACTCTTTGGTCTGTGAGGTAAGGGATCCCATATTATTATTTATTGAGATTATTAATTATTAAGGGATCCCCTTCTACAGAAATATCAAATGCGTATTCTAAGCCATATTTTAAATATACAATACTCAAAATGTATTTATTGATTGACAAATGATAACATGAAAGGAATTCTGGAAAAACATTTTACAGGTATTTTTTTCTCCCTGAAGTTGTGGGGCTTGAACACAGGGCCTGGGTGCTGTCCCTGAGCATTTTTGCTCAAGGCTAGTGCTTTGAGTGCTTTGAACCACAGCTCCATTTCTGTGTTGTTAAGTGGTTACTTAGAGATAAGAGATTCACTGGGACTTTCCTACCAGGGCTGGCTTTGAACCACAACCCTCAGATGTCAGCTTCCTGAGAAGGTAGGATTATAAGTGTGAGCCATGGACCATTCCTAGGTAAATGTGTGTGTGTGTGTGTGTGTGTGTGTGTGTGTGTGTGTGTGTGTGTGTGTGTGTGTGTGTGTGTGTGTGTGTATGTGTGTGTGTGTGGACTTAGGGTTTGAACTCAGGGACTGGGCACTGTCCATGAGCATTTTTGCTCGGGAATAGTTTTCTACCATTTTTGCCACAGCCCCAGTTCTGAAATTTTTGGTAGTGAATTGTAGATACGTAAGTTTCGTAGGTCTGGGCTCTGATGGCTTAAACCTGTTATCCTAGCTATTCAAGAGGCTGAGATCTGAGAATTGTGATTCAAAGCCAGCGAGGTGAGGAAAGGCCATTAGACTTGTATCTCCATTTAACTACCTGAAAATGACAAATGGAACTATGTCTCAAAGTGGTAGAGCACTAGCCTTGTGCAAGAAAGCTCAGGGACAGCCCCCAGGTCCTGAATTCCAGACTTATAATCTACAAAAATGTCTCATAGGCTTTCCTGTCTAGGCTGGCTTCAAATTGTGATCCTCAGATCTAAGACTCCTGAGTTGCTTGGATTACAGGTATAATCCACTAACACCTGGTAAATTTTAAATTCTTTGTAAAGGATAATTTTAATTTTAATGATTTAAAATATCCTCCTTAACATTCTACCCAAACTTCTCTGAAAACACCCTAATATAAAAGTGACTGAGTTTTATTTTACCATTTTTAGTAGATGAAAGCACATTAAATTCTTTACCACTAATTTCTAATTTTGTGAAAATTTAGACAAGGACTGAACTTGTTTGGCAAATATGTCTTCAAAATTCTTACAATTTAACTTTTAGATGAATATGTTTAAATTTTCAGGGACTAATAATCTCAGTAAAATTATATAGTAATTATCATTCAACTTAATATATACATTAATTTATAAACATAAATAGATAGAATAAAGCCTTCTGTTAATACTTTTTTCAGTTCTTAAGTGGTATCTTTGGAAATAATAGGGCTACTTCAGAATGTTTTATAACATCTCAGACAAGATCACATAACATGGCAATGAATATAACACAAAGAAAGTTCTGCTACTACTTTGCTAAATGACTTAAAAAAAACTTACCCTCTAAGTCTCAATATATTCATTTGAAAATGTAATTGACCTGAAGACTTATTTTAAGAATGCAATTAATGTTATTCCTGGCCAATCATTCAGTGTTGACTAGATATTACTATTATTATTATAATCTGATCTAGAATCATGAGGGCCTTTTATATCTTGTAAGTATCCCTAGTAGTTCGTGATATGATTAAAATTATATTCTTTTTAAGGTAAAGAAATACAAATATAGTTTTCTATTTTTAAGTGTTGGATTCCATTAAGTACAAACTTGCCTTTTGAACAGATTTCTGTTTGTGTACTACTATGTTTTTATCAATAGGTAAGTGCCCTTTCCTTTGGGAAATTTCTCCCTTTCCTTTGGTTTATGTGGGCTCAACTATATTTTTATTCATTGGTTTAGGTGGGCTCAACTTTATTTTTATTCATTGGCATCATGTCAAGATCCAAATTCACTCAAGAAGAATAAAATATTTCCATATTTATTGGTTTGGTGATTGATTCTGAGCTAATCCAGACAGATCCAATCAGATTCTTTCCTTTTATGTGCTACAGGGATATTAAGAATAGAAGTCTTTTCTTCTTGGGTCCAGATGTATGAGGATACCATGAATTAGAGCTGTTAATGGATGGAAAGATTCATCTGAAGAAGGATAAAATGAAGTCAAAACACATATAAGACAGAGATAAGAGACAGATGCATAGAGATAAACCCTGTTTCCATTTATGTGGGTAATATTTTTTAAATTTTTACTGTAAAATGATGTATAGAGGGTTTACAGTTACATGTCTGTCTCAACCACCTCGACCAGCAAGGAAGACAGGACCTGGGATTCTTCTCAAAGCAGTTTATTCAGGAACCTCATCTGCAAGCTTCTCCCTCCCCCCCGTACCCGTGCTCTGGTTATAAGCCTCCTGGATGGCCAATCCCGAAGTGCCATGTGGCATATACTAATAGGGTCGCAAACACGGAAGCAAGCCAGTAGCCAAGCCATAGCCATATAAGGAGTTGTTTTTCACAGAGAGCACTCGCCATCGGGAAGGCGGAAGGCGGAAGCCAGCGCCATCTTTGGTCGCGCCCCATGCAGCTCTCCATAGCTCCCCCTTATTGTTTTATTAAGCAACAGGTAAGAGTAGAGGTTGGGCCTCTGTCTAAAACATTAATGAGAGGACCCTGCACTGGTCTTCGCCTGAGGGGCGCCTTCCCCAGTGACGACCAGGCCCGTCCGATGCCTTTTTTGCAGAGGTGGGATCTTGGGCATCAACCCACTTGCAACCCAACATGCTCTTCTTGGGCTCACGCCGGGAAGTGATTCCCAAGTGCAGTGCGTTTGCCTTACACCCTGTGCTATTCCTTTAACGTGGCAAGCCACGTGTAGGGGGACTGTCCGGCCTCAATGGCAGTGAAGGCCTGGACCACCATAGCCATACTCCTGCGCTGCGAGCTCCTAATCCGGCATATGCACCACAGGCACAGCAAGATCACCAATGCCAGGATACCGATAAGGGAGCCCATTCCCGCCCCCTCCTTCAAATGATCCACAGCTGTCAAAATCCAGGAGGAAACATCTTGTAACAGGGCATCATCCATCCGGCTGGAGTTTACCGCGACAATGGCCGATTGTAGCTGTAACATCAATTGGTCGAATTCCCCTGTCCAGTTGCCTAAAAGATAAATTGACAGTTGTTTAGACAAATTTGCTGCCTGGGTATAGTTATAATACTGAACAGTGGTAATACAAAGCCCTTCATATTTTTGAACATATCCCAGCTGAGCCAACTGCCACAGGATATCAACCTGCTCCTGCACAAGGTCAACCCTTTGATTTAACAGCATCAGTCCTCCTTTTAATTGTGCATTGGCCACTTGTTGTAAATCCAGAGCTCTGGCTGTAGTAGCCGACAAGTTATTTAAAGTCTGAGCCATCTGCACAGTATGTGACATGGAGACAGCGGCAGCCATCGCACTCGCAGCAGCCACAGCTATAGCAGTTACAATGGCCGCAGTGATGCCAAAATCTCTCTTATGCCTAAACAAGGTTACAGCTTGAGAAGCATCTACTGGCAAAGGCACCCAATGCAGAATGCGTGCAACTATAGCTAACGGATACTGAGAACTCCAGCAGGTAGCAAAATAGCAGGTTTCATTAGTACAAGCACACACATCATCTGAGCATACAGATGTGTTGTTAATTACCAAAAGCACAAAAGGGGAAACCACACACACGGGGGTAGGCTGCTAACTAAATACAGTATAATTCTTACTAAAATGACAATTGGCACCCACAGTATGGGCAGTACTAGTCAAATCGCAAGTCATGTTTGCTATAAAAAAGTGACCCCCTTTTTTATACGGCTCCTTTTCATCTGTTGAATAAGTGCTCTCACTTCTTCCTCCTCTAACTCACTGAAACTTCCTCTTTCCGATTTTAGCTCAGACAGATCTGGGTAAAGTCGCCCCCTTTTGCCCTGTTCATTGTCTCTCTTTTCACTGATCGCCTTCTCTGACCTCTCCTCCTGTAATTGTTCCAGTGCTGACTGTCCATTTTCTATAACCTCACAGCAGCGCTGGTCCTCCAGGCAACCCCTAATCAATTTCCAAATGGGGCGGACTCCTGCCTTTAATGTGCCCTGTTCATAGGCAAAGTCCAAATCCTTCCCTAATTTGTCCCATGAGGCTACTGTAAGGCTCCCGGACACTATAAACCAAGGAGCTACAATGTTGCATTCATCAAGGAACCTCTGTAAGGTACCCTTCTTTAACTTTAGTCCTTTTGAGCGTAGTAGCTCTTCCAGGGCCAGAAAAATTGGATGTGATGTCGCGGCACCCATCTCAGTTATTAAAAATTTTATTTTCTTTTACTTTCACTTTAGGCCTGTATTTTATTTCTTCCCGGGTTCCCGCTCTCTCTTTATCTACAGAGAAGAGCCCCGTATTATGCCCGCTTTAATCTCGGATTCCCACTTAACTGGGAACTTACTGGTGCACCACCCTGACTGCCAGGAGTTCTGAATCCCTTGTGGAGTTAGATCCCTGTACGGGCCACCATTTGTCGTGACCGCCTCGACCAGCAAGGAAGACAGGACCCGGGATTCTTCTCAAAGCAGTTTATCCAGGAACCTCATCTGCAAGCTTCTCCCTCCTCCCTCACCCGCGCTCCGGTTATAAGCCTCCTGGATGGCCAATCCCGAGATGCCACGCAGCATATACTAATAGGGTCGCAAACACGGAAGCAAGCCAGTAGCCAAGCCATAGCCATATAAGGAGTTGTTTTTCACAGAGAGCACTCGCCATCGGCAAGGTGGAAGGTGGAAGCCAGTGCCATCTTTGGTCGTGGCCCCTGCAGCTCTCCACACATGTCAGGTAACAAGTACATTTCCTTTTCAACAATATTACCCCTTCTCTCCCTCTCTTCCAGTTTTTCCCTCCTGTCCCCACTTGCAAGTTATATACTTCATTTTCTAAATAATCTCTAGTGTGAAGAGATGACATTGATCATGATTCATCGTACTCTGAAACATTGAAGCCCAACCATGGGTCATCAAGACCACCTGTTTCTGGGATTGGCCAAGATTATCTTGTAGTTCTTCACCAAATTTCCTAATTTTTCAACTCAAAGCTGTCTTTCTCTGTGACACAAGTAGATGTGCACTCCTCCCTGAAAGTACTTGTCTTTTGGGGGTGAGATTTTGGCAAATATCTGACCTTTACCAATGCTGACAAAAGGGTAAAAGGTAAATGAATTATTTATCATCCCTCCTCCTCCTCCTCTTCCTCCTTTTCCTCCTCATCCACCTCTCCCTCCTCCTCTTCTCCCTCCTCCACCTTCTTCTTCTTTCTTCTCCTCCTTCTTGCCTTCTCCTTTCCTTATTGTTGTTGTTGTTGTTCTTTTTCTCTTCCGTCTCCTCCAGCCCCTCCTCCTCCAGCCCATTCTCCTCCTCCTCCAGGAAGGAAAGTCTATGAGACTCTTATCTGCAATAATCCACCAGAAAACTGGAAGTGGCACTGTGGCTCAATTGGTAGAGTGCTTGCCTTGAGCTGAATAGTTGAAAGCCAGCACCCAGGCCCAGAGATCAAGGCCCATGACCTACAACAACAAAAACAAAAACAACCTCGGTTAGAGACTAGTGTCTATCAGAATAGACACTTTACTAAAAATGTGCATAGAGTCAATAAAGTATGAAATGATTCTTCACTTAATTAGGATCAGAAAACTGTAAGTTAAAACCAAGTGCTGACCTGAGGAATAATGGAATAGAATTCAAACCCAGAAATGATCCCACAGATCTCTCCTTGATAAGGGAGTCAAAATTTTAAGATGGAAGAAAGACAGCCTCTTTAACAAATGGTGCTGGCAGAATTCACTACATGTGCAGAAAACTGAAGTTAGATCCTTATGTATCACTCTGTACCAGAATCAACTCCAAATAGATCAAAGACCTCAATGAAAGACCAAATACCCTGAAAATATTGCAGGATGGTATAGGGGATATTCCAGGGATCATTGGCACAGGTAGAAACTTCATAAAGATCCAGAAACACAACAAATCAGAAAAAGACTGGATTGATGGGACTACATTTAACTGTAAAGCTTCTGCATGGCAAAGGACATATCTAGGAAGATACATAAAAAGCCCATAGATTGAGAGATCTTCACTAGCTATACAACAGACAAGGGCCTCGTATCAAAAATATACCTAAAGCTCAGGGGCTGGGAATTTTGGCCTAGTGGTAGAGTGCTTGCCTAGCATGTGTGAAGCCTTGACTTCAATTCCTCAGTACCACATACACAGAAAAAGCCTGAAGCAGTGATGTGGCTCAAGTAGTAGAGTTCTAGCCTTGAGCAAATGAATCTCAGGGACAGTGTCAAGGCCTAAAGTCCCAGCCATAGGGTTGGCAAAAAATACTTCAAAATAAAAACTTAGCCCTCCCCCAAACAAATCCTCAAAAAAACCCCATCTCACAGCCAAAGATGAAAACAAACTCCAAGTGAAGGGATAGAGGAAGATCCACCATGCAAATGCTCCCTGCAAGAAGGTAGGAGTTGCCATCCTGATATCTGACAAAATAAACTTTTCATTAAAATCAACACAAAAAGACAAAGAAGTACAATTTATATTAATACAGAGAACAATCCAAGAAGAGGATATCACCATTATCAGTTTAAACTCTCCAAACATTGATGCATCCATATGTTAAGTAAATATTCTCAAAATAGATACTAATACTCCGCTCTTACCAAAGGACAGGTCTACCAACCAGAGGATTAGTAAAGAAGCCTCTGAATTCAATGATACAATATCTCAGTTTTCAACCCAACAACAACCCAGTACACATTCTTTTCAGTAGCCCATGGAACTTTCTCCAAAGTAGCATCATAGTTTGTACAAAGAATTTAAGCAAATACAAGAAGATCGACTAATTCCTTGTATTCTATTCGACCACAGTGAAATCAAGCTAGTTCTCAGTAACAAGGCATACCATAGAAATTACTAAATACATGGAAATTGGACAACACACTTCTGAGAAACACCTGGGTCACAGAAGAAATTAAATAAGAAATTTTAAAGTTCCTACAATTTAATGAATTTAAAGAAATATATGGGTCACTACAAAAGCAGTCCTTAGGGGAAATTTTATCACTGTCAGTGCACACATCAAGAAAATAGAGACAGGGGTTGGGAAGGTGGCTCAGTGGTAAAGCACTTGCCTTGCATGAGGCCCTGGGTTTGATTCCTCAGCACCACATAAGCAAAAGGGAAAAAGCCAGAAATGGCGCTGTGGCTCAAGTGATAGAGGGCTAGCCTTGATCTGAAGGGCTGAGGGACAGCGCCCAAGCCCAGAGTTCAGGCACCACGATCGGACCCCCCCACCTCTCCCCCAAAAAGAAAGAAAGACAATAGAGAAAGACCAAGTAAGTAATCTCATGATGCAAGTAAAACTGCTAGAAAAGCAAGAAAAAATTCAACCTAAAAATAATACATGGAGCAAGTTAACCAAAATAAGAGCTGATATCAATGAGGTAGAGATTAAGAAAACTATAAATAAAATTAACAAGAAACTTTTTTCAATACATTAATAAAATTGCTGTACCTCTGTCCAGCTTAAGGAAAAAGAGAGGAGACCCAAATCAATAAGATCAGGGATGTCACAGGAAAAATTACAACAAACATCCAAGACATCCAAACACTCAGAAAGAACTATTTCCAGAATCTATACTCTCTAAGGTAGGGAAACCTAGCAGAAATGGATGAAGTTTTAGAGTAATACACGTTGCCCAAACTGAACCAAGAAGAAATCAATCAAATAAGCCAAGATCTTACAATGAGAAAGAGGAAGCAATCAGAAGTCTTCAAATAAGGAAAAGCCCAGGTATAGTTTGATTCACTATGGAATTCTATAAGACCTTCAGAAAGGAACTAATACCCATACTCCTCAAGCTCTTCCATGAAATAGAAGCAGAGGGAGAGAACCAAAACTCATTCTAGGAAGCCAATATCACAATTAACCCCAAACCAGGCAAAGATACAGCAAAAAAATAGAACTACAGACCAATTTGTTTGATGAACACAGATGCATAGGTCCTCAATAAAATATTAGCAAACAGAATCCATCAACATATCAAAAAATGAAACACTATGATCAAGTAGGCTTCATCCTAGAGATGCAGGGATAGATTAACATATATAAATCAATAAATACAATAAATACAATAAATAAATACAATAAATACAATAAATACATATATAAATCAATAAATTACATCAACAGATACAAAGTAAGAACTACATGATTATCTCCATTGATGCAGAAAAGGCCTTGGATAACATACAACATTCATTCATGCTAAAAGCTATGGAGAAAATAGGAACAGAAGGAACATTCCTTAAAACAATAAAACCCATATACAACAGAACAATGGCCAATATTATACTCAATGGAGAAAACCTACAACCAATTCTCCAAAAATCAGGAACAAGGCAAGGATGCCCACTCTCACCACTCCTCTTCAATATAGTTCTGAAATCCTTAGCCAGAGCAATAAGGCAAGAAAAGAACATTAAAGGGTTCTCCATAGGGATGGAAAAAGTTAAACTATCCCTTTCTGCAGATGATATGATATTATACCGTAGCAACACCAAAAATTCCACTCCCAAACTCCTAGAACTTATGAATCATTTCAGCAAAGTAGCAGGATACAAAATTAACCCAAAAAATCAGTTACCTTTCTGTACACCAACAATGTACTAGCAGAAAGGGAAATCAGGGAAACAACTCCATTCACAATAATCACATAAAATAAAATATTTAGGAATTAATCTAACCAAAGATGTAAAGTACCTATTTAGTGAAAAGTATAAAAGCCTAAAGAAAGAAATCAAAGAGAGCACCAAGAAATGGAAAAACCTTCCGTGTTCTTGGATAGGCAGAATCAATATTGTGAAAATGACCATACTGCCAAAGTTGATATACAAATTCAATGCAGTTACCATCAAAATCCCAATGATGTTCTTTACTGAAAATAGAAAAAAAAATCCAAAACTTCATATGAAACAACAAAAGACCTAGAATAACCAAAACAATTCTGGGCAAAAGAGACAACACGGGAGATGCCAGACTTCAAACTGTACTATAAAGCCGTAATAACAAAAGTAGCTTGCTCTTGGCACAAAATGGACCTGAAGACCAATGAAATAGATTAGAAGATCCCGAAATAAAATCACATACCTATAATTGATAATTGAAAAAATTGATAATTGAAAAAGGACCCAAAGACACACAGTGATAGGAACATAGCCTCTTCAACTATTGGTGCTGGGAAAACTGGGTGATCACATGCAGAAAACTGAAAATGGATCCCTGCCTGTCACTGTGCACTAACACCAACTCAAAATGGATTAAAGACCTAAACATCAAATCTGAGAAGAGAGACGCATGAACTTATAGGCACAGGCAGGAACTTCCTGAACAAAGTCCCAGGGGCACAATAAAATGGAGAAAGACTCAACAAATTGGAATCCCTTAAAATAAAAAGTTTCTGCACAGCTAAAGACATAGCTACCAAACTAGAAAGACAGCCAACCAATTGGGAAAAGATATTTATTAGCACTATATCAGACAAAGACCTAATATCCAAAATAAAAGAAGTAATTCAATAAACAAATCCATCTCAAATCCAACAAACCAATCATTAAATGGGCAAGAGAACTAAAGAGACACTTCTCAGGAGAGATAAAAATGTCAAAGAAGGGCTGGGAAGTAGCTCAGTGGTAGAGTGCTTGCCTTGGATGCATGAGCTCCTGGATTTGATTCCTCAGAACCACATAAGCAGAAAAACCTGGAAGTGGAGTTGTGGCTAAAGTGGTAGAGTGCTAGACTTGAGCTGCAGAGCTGAGGGACAGTGCCTAGGCCTAGAGTTCAGGCCCCACAACTGACAAATAAGAAAAAAGTGGCAAAGAAACACATGAGGAAATGTTCACCATCCCTGTCCATAAAGGAGATGTAAATAGAAACAATCATGAGATACCACCTTACCTCTGTCAGAATGGCCTATATCCTAAATTCAGCCAACAACAAATGCTGGTGGGGATGCAGAGGAAGAGAAACCCTACTTCATTGCTGATGGGAATGTATACTAATACAACCATTCTGCAAAGCAGTCTGGAGGCACCTCAGAAAGCTAAATATACACCTCCCCTATTACCCAGCCATACCACTCCCAACGCATCTACCCTGAGCAACACGAACTAGGATACAAGGACACATGCACCTCCATGTTCATTGCTGCGCTATTCACAATAGCCAAGATATGAAAACAACCAAGATGCTCCACTACAAATGAATGGATCCAGAAATTGTGGTATCTGTATACAATGGAATATTATGCAGCCATTAGAAAGGACAAAATAATGACATTCACAGGGAAATGGATGGAACTAGAACAAATCATGTTAAGCGAGGTAAACCAAGATCAGAGAGACAAATGACACATGATCTCCCTGATATGTGTATGTTAATCCAAAATGAAAGGAGATATGACAATGTAAACACGACACAAGAATCAAAGGACCACTACTGCATTTGTCATATCATTTCTAAATGACTTCATGTTCTTGACCTCATATATGGTATATACAGGTGCACATCTGAGGGAAGCTAGGAGGAGGACATAGAATTAGTGGAAAATATACAACAGAGGGGCCCATCAGCTGCACTGGACATTGATGAAAATGAGCTAAGCAACTCAAGGGCAGTGATGGGAGGGAGGGAATGAGAGGGAAAGAGGGAACAACTGACACTAAGAAAAAGTAAAGAAATGTACATATCACCCGATTTGGAAGACATAGTTGTATTGCCAAAGCTTATAAAATTCACAAACTTTATAGACCATGATAAAGGCAAGTTGCCTTGTGAAGGTTAAAATGTGTTTGTGATTATAACTATGTATCACAATTCCACAGTACTGTGAAATTTTTGTAATCACAACTTCAATAAAAATTATTTTTAAAAAAAGAAACAACCACCCCATTAAAAATGGGCTAAGGAATAAAAAGGAGATTTCTCTGGAGAGGAAATAAGAATGGCCAATAGACACATGAAGAAATGTTCAACATCTCTGGCCATAAAAGAAACGCAAATCAAAACAACATTGAGATTCCACCTCACCCAGTGAGAATGGCTATAATCAAGTAGTCTAATAACAACAGATGCTGGAGTGGATGTGGCCAAAGGGAACCCTACTGCACTGTTGGTGGAAATGTAAACTTGTTCAACCACTTTGGAAAGCATTATGGAGGTTCCTCAAAAGAAATCACATAGATCCCCTAAGGATCCAGTAATCCCACTCCAGGGCATTTACCCAAACAATTGCAAACAAAGCCACATTAAAGCTACCAGCACAACTATGTTCTTTGTAGCAACCAAACCAGATGCCCTTCAGTAGATGAATGGATGAAGAAAATGTGGCATATATACACAATAGAATTCTATGCTTCCATCAGGAAGAATGCCATCACCTCATTCATAAGGAAATAGAAAGATTGGCAAAAATCATATCAAATGAAGTAAGCCAGGATTAAAGAAATATAGCCTCCATGCTTTCCCTTATTTGTAATAATTAGCATGTGTCTATGATAGTCCTAGCAGAGGATCGCAGTAGCTCAATGTACATATGACCAAACATACATATGACCATATAAGATGATGCTAATTGAAATGAACTCCATGGAAATGAGGGGTTTTGTTTGTTTTTAATTTTTATGTTCTGTGTGAAATTCTTTTTTGTTTCATTTTCCCTCTTGTAGTTTATCCCCTATTGTCACTGTTCTTCATTTTGGTACCCCATGTCTTGTGTATGTATTTATGTGATTTGGGGAGTGGAAAGGGGCTAACAAAATGGTGAGACAAAGGACAAAAGACCAATGCAACAGCAATACTCACAAGACACAATGGTGGAAATGAACTTTACAACTTGGTCGGGGAGGGAAAGTGAGAGAGGAGGTAACAATGTTCGACAAGCAATGTACTCATAGCCTTACTTGTGTAATTGTAACCCCTCTGTACATCACTCTTACAATTAAATTAAATTTTAAAAAAAACAACCAAGTGCTGTACCAGTGTACTTTGAAGAAGGCCAAGAATGGAAAGAAATGTGAATGTGAGCAGAATGCACTGCAGCTGCAGACACTGAAGGTTAAATCCAATTGTGGAACACTACCTTGTAACATTGATGCTTAAGGGTAACCATTAATTCATTATAGGGTCTGGTATCTCACTCGTAGAAATGCTTGTGTGTGTGTGCATGTATGTGTATGTGTCCAACTGAAATACATATGTATACATAAAAAGAAACCATGAAGAAAATAAGTAGCATCATTATTATATAATAGACTAAATCTGAAAACACTGTGGTATGTTGGGTTAGTATGTTGGACTAATTCTACATTGTGGTACATTTACAAAACATCTACATTGTGATGGATTTGCATTACAAAAGAAATAAATTAAACTTGTGTTGTCTGGTATTTTTGAAGATTGGCATTCCATATGATATTTTGGAATGTAGAGAATATTTTTAAACAATCAATGATTATTACTAAGAGACACCAAAGAAACATCTAGACTCCCTTTCCCAGACAACATATACACCAGAGGGGTGTTTAGCTTGAGATTTTGGGGGACAAAAGAAAATATATGTCTTATTCTCAGACAAACCTGCCTCTGGGGACTTGAAGGCTAAATTGTTTGGATGACAATTCCAAGAATATATGAGGTGTTGAAGAAGGAATATTCGTTGTTGTCATTCAATATATTGATAGGGTTTTTTCTTTGACCTTCAAGTTGTAAGTAAAGACCGAAGATTTCCACAGAGTGCAAGTTAATGGTGGGGGGTGGGGCTTGTCATCAGTAGTGTTTACAAGCATTTTCAATTTTCCCTCACTCTGGATACATGGAGTAAGTGGGCTTCTTATGACCCAAAAACTGTTAAGTAGTTCAGGCCAGTGAACTTAGAGTGGAAATAGTATGTTACTACTGGAAGGTACCTAATGGCCGGTGGGGGGAAAAATAGACAAATTGGTTGAGAAGCACCAGACATCAAACAATATTATAATTATCCAGAATGGATATAAAGAAGGTAATCTATGGTGATAAAAGTTAGGATAGGGCTGGGAAGATGGCTCAGTGGTAGAGGGCTTGCCTTGCATGCATGAGGCCCTGGGTTCGATTCCTCAGCACCACATAAGCAAAAAAAGAAAAAAGCTGGAAGTTGCACACTGGCTCAAATAGTAGAGCACTAGCCTTGAGCTGAAGAGCTGAGGGACAGTGCCCAGTCCCAGAGTTCAGGCCCCATGACCGGACACCCTCCAAAAAAAAGTTAGGATAGAAATTGGGGTGAAGGGGCAGATATAAGCGGGTAACTTTTATTTCCAATTTGATTTTGTGACCTGAAAGTTGGGTATAAGGGAAGCTTCATTTGTGATAATTCTTCTAGCTATTTAGTTATTTATATGCTATGTATCATATAAAGGTTTATTTTTTTTTAAAAATCATAGAAATAACTAGATGTCAGTTGTTATTTAAATTAGTCTATGCCATCCAAATCTCCTATACCAAATATAGCTCCAGTTTTTACTAGGACAGAACCAATACAAGAGAGGTATATTTATATAGTTTAGCCTGAGGCTCTTTGGGACTCCTTAACCTCCAAGGGACAAGGTGATGAAATGAGTATCTATAATGGAAATATGGTTTAATTCCATCCCAAATCTAATGATATGCAATGGCTGGATAAAGACATGGATGTTGTATCTATGTAGGATGAAAACTGCTTCACTGATTTGACTGGGACATAAAACAATATCACTGTGTTCCAGAACTAAGTAGATAAATGATGTGTGTGATGCTGGGGGAATAAAATTGGGTCCTACTGGGATTAAGTTATGGATAAGGCAATTATTCTTCTTCCTAAAATAATGCCCGTGTCTCCAAGATAACTAGCACATAATCAGTATTGAGTTTCTTTGAGAATGCCAAATTATTAAATGCCAATTATTAAACAGAGGATTCTGGCCTACAGATGAGACATTCAAAAAACTCAAATTGCCATCTACTTATTTAGCTATGTGGTCATAAATTAGACTTCAGGGGCTACGTATCTCCTTCAGGATCAAGTCAGTGAAGTGTACTACATCCATCACCATTCAGTCCTTTTAAGTTCCATTTTTCCACCTTCATGTCTTCTAATTCCATCTCCTCTTAACCTATTTTATAGTTCAGCAGTTGCTAGCTTTTGTAAATTTCTGTATATTTGTTCTTCCAGGCTTCCAGCCTTTGCTCATATATAGTATTCACTTTCTGCTCTGAACAACTTCTGTTGATTATCTCCCTGGAAAATTCCTACTCATTCTTCAAAAGATTGTCACTCTCAAAGATGAATAACTTTTCTTCAGCCTACCTAGAAGCCATTCCAGGTTCCCATTGCTGATCCTGTGACACTGTACTCTTCTCTTTATATTTAGAGCTACTTGAATACAGAATTCATATTTTATGCATCTCTACATATCAAACTTCTTTTCCAATGAATACATCATAAATTATGTTCAAGAAATATTTTCAGGTACTCAGGAGGCAGGAGGATCATGAGTTGAAAGCCAGCTTGGACAAAGATGGAAGTGGGACCCTGTTTCCAAAACAACAGAACTTGAGGAAAGAAAAAGAAAAAAAAACAGGACTAAGGGCATATGTAGACTCCAGTAGTAAAATATGCTGGGCTAGTATAGCAACTCTAGGTTCAATCCCAGAAAATAAAAGAAAGATTCTTTTCTCCTTCACAAATAGTTTGTCAAAGAAGAAACTCATATTCAAATGGCTACCAAGGCTATTTTTAAAACTCCTTAATCTCACAACACTATGATATTGACTATTCAGGAGGCTGAGACCAGCAGGATTGCACTTTAAACCAGTCAGGTAGAAAAATCAATATGAATCCATTAATATAACTAGCAAATTATGTGTTGGTGGCATGACCCAAGTGGTAGAACACCAGCCAAGAAAGCTGAGTATGGTCAACTGCCTTGAGTTCAAATTCCAATACCAGCAAAAACAAAACAAAACAAAACAAAAAAACCTTCAACACTGGTAAAAATAAATAAAAGCTGATATAATACACATTATTTTATTGATTAGAGATAAATATTTTTAAAGGCTTATATTTTATGCATTTAATTTTGATGCTTAGTGTATAAGGAAACAACCAAGCAGTATAAGCAAATATGAATACACCAAGATAGCTATATTGTTATTTATTGTAAAACGAATGCTATTTTTATCAAAGGGCCCAACAGTGAAGCAATATTTCTATAATTAAGAAATATTATAACATTATGAGCATTGCACCTCTGCATGTTTACTGACATAAGAAAATCCTTAAAATACAAAATTAACCAAAAGGCATGATAGTAATATGCATAGTAAACATAGCACAAATTTAATCTTTATAAATAGCCCATTAACTGTCTAAAGGAAGCCAGATATTGGTGGTCCATGCTTTTAATCCTCACAACTTGGGAGGCTGAGATTTTTGAGATCGTGGCTCAAGGCCAGCACAGATAGAAAGAAATTAATGAAACCTCTTTTTAATGGAGCCCTGGATGTCGTGACATAGATATGCTACACTCACTACCAGCAAGCCTCATGTAAGTGGGTCATGCCCAGGGATGAACACAGGCAGAAAGTGAGAGCCTAACTCAAAAGTAATGATCAAACATAAAGACTCAATGCACAGCTCCACAGTTAAAGAGGGTCTACTCAGCCTCCAGCACAACTTTTATTTCCCGAAAGGGAAAAAAATAAGCACAGAAAAAATATGCCAATAATGTTGCAGTGGTACTATTCAGGAATGAAGCTAAGAAAAATAATTTCTGCTTCCTTACAATATTCTCATAATAATCTGCTCATCAGGAGAAAACAATCTCATTCCATCCGCCGCCCCACACCTCATTGTGATTTTGGAGATAAATATAAGAAACACAAGAAAAATTCCTTTCTAATTCAAGTAAACTCACAACAGGTAACAGAGCATAATTTGTTAAACATAATTTTGTAGGGCGGAGGGCATAGATCAAGTAGCAGTCTACTTGTCTAGTAAGCACAGGTCCTGAGTTCAAACCCCAATATTGAAAAAAAGTACTGTCATCAAATAATTTTTTTATTGTGAAAATATTGTACAGAGGGGTTACAATTACCTGGGCAAAATAATGAGTACATTTCTTTTCAAGCATTGTAGCCTCCTCTTTTATTTCCCCTTCCCATCCCCTCTGCTCCCCACTCCCTCAGCCAACCCTCCTCCCCACCCCCCCCCCCACCAAAGTTGTAAAGTTCGTTTTCGACATAACGATTTGTACGTCTCATTGTTGCAATGGATCCACCTGTATTCCTATTTAAACGATTTGTTCTTTTCCCTTCCCCTCCACAAATTATAACAACAACAAATAGAGTGAAAGCAGGGGTTATACCATGGAGGAGGGACATACAAAACAACAAAGAAATAATCTTATAAATGTGTTAGAAACAATCGCATGAAAGAAAAAAAAAAAACATTTGAATACATGTCTTAGGGTTCATTTCCCTAACATCAACTTATCTGTCCTTTTCTGCTTGACTCAGACATATATTAGTTATTGCAAATAAAGGAAACCATGGTACGTAAGTTTCTTTGGGCCTGGCTTACTTCACTGATTATAATTTTTTCCAAGTCTTTCCATTTCCTAACAAATGGAGCAATGTCATTCTTTCTGATGGAGGCATAGAATTTCATTGTGTGTATATACCACATTTTCTTGATCCATTTATCTAGTGAGGGGCATCTGGGTTGGTTCCATATGTTAGCTTTGGTAAATAATGCTGCAATAAACATAGTTGTGCTGGTAGCTTTAGTGTGCCAAAAATTCATATGGAACAATAAAAGACCCCGAATAGCAAAAACGATCCTGAACAGAAAGAACAGTGCTGGAGGAATATCAATACCAATTTTCAAACTCTATTATAAAGCCATATTAATCAAAAGAGCTTGGTACTGGCACAAGAACCGACCTCAGGACAAATAGAATATAATTGAAAAACCAGAAATGAACCCACAGACCTATAACCATCTAATATTTGATAAGGGAGCTAAAAAATAGAATGGAAGAAAGACAGCCTCTTCAGTAAATGGTGCTGGCAAAATTGGTTAACTACTTATAGATAATGAACCTAGTTCTTTATATATCACCCTATGCCAGAATCAATTCCAAGTGGAAAAAAGACCTCGGAGTCAAATCAGACACTCTGAAAACATTACAGGATGGAATAGAAGAAACCCTAGGCCTCCTTGGTGCAGGCCAAAATTTTCTTAATAGAGACCCGGAAACACAACAAATCAAAGAAAAGTTGGACAAATGGGATTGCATGAAGTTGCAGAGCTTTTGCATGGCAAAGGACATAGCTAATTAGATCAATAGAAAGCCTACGGATTGGGATAAGATCTTCACTAGCCACACAACAGACAAGGGTCTCATATCTAAAATATACTTGGAACTCAAAAAATTAAATCCCCCTAAAACAAATCCTCAAAGAAACAACTGCCCAATAAACAAGTGGGCTAAAGACTTAATCACCTTCTCTGAAGAGGAAAGAAGGATGGCCAATAGATACATGAAGAAATTTTCAACCTCTCTAGCCATAAAAGAAATGCAAATCAAAACAACATTGAGATACCACGTCACCCCAGTTAGAATAGCTATAATCTAGAACTCTAATAACAACAGCTGCTGGAGAGGATGTGGACAGAAGGGAACCTTATTGCATTGTTGGTTGGAGTGTAAACTTGTTCAACCACTTTGGAAAGCAGTACGGACATAGAGCTCCACATAGAGCTCCCCTATGATCCAGCAATCCCACCTTTGGGCATTTACCCAAATGTTCGTCAAATAATTTTGAAGTGCAGAAAACTTAGAGTAACATTTATTACTCTCCAATAATTGTAACAATAATTTGATGCTCTGAGATGGAGTATGTCCACATGAATTAGTCTCATGTTACTTGTGAATGTAGAACCAGGCAGCAGACCAAACCCTCTTAGGTGATCCTTAGGTACTCACTATGGAAATACAAGAGTCAATATTATTGTCCACAAGCTGGTGATTTTCCCCAAACCATTACGCTAGTAAATGACAAAGTCCTATATTGTTCCAGAACAGCTGTTGAAAATCCTCATTATTTCCATTAAAATTAAATGTCTCTTTAAACAAAGTAAGAGTTTTATGCAGCTAGCTTTAATCAAGTGATATATATATGTATATATATGTATATATATATATATACATATATATAATGTTACATATATAGATATAGATTGAAGTCAGTTGCCAGTGGCTCATCCTGGCCAGGAATTAAGATTTAAGGATCACTATTCAAAGTCAGCCTAGGCAGGAAAGATCATGAAATTCTTATCTCCAGTTAAACACCAAGAAAACTGTTAATAGAGCTCTGGCTCAAGTGGTAGAGCACTAGACTTGAGCATAATAGCTCAGGGACAGTGCTCAAGGTTCTGAGTTCAAGCCCCAGGACCAGCACACACAGAAAAGAATTACAGTGATCCATAAAATTTGCCTATTATTTATTTATTTATTTATTATCAAATCGATTTGTTTCATTTGCTCCCTAAATCACAATTTGCACAAAGAACAAGAAACAAAGTCCTTGAAAGTAGAGACAGTATGAGAGATATGATGAATTTTCACCCTGGGCTCAGCTCTAGGTCATGTGCAGCTGTAGGTGGTGGGCACGAACTGGCTGAGTTTAATTAATTAGATCCTCTTGCAGGAACCTAAATCTTTCCCAGACCAAGTTTTCCTCCTAAATTCAAATTAGGTCAAACTAACTAAGTAACTAACTAAAGTTATATTACCTTTTCTCAGATATATTTTTTCTGAGAACTCTTTTAACCTTGAAAGCAGATTTTACTGTTAAGAAACATACCACTCCGAAAACTTTGGTGCAGCCACTAAAGGCTCTCTATTTGTAGATTTATGAAAACTTATGTTTCTATCTTACCAGCAAGGATTAGCTGCTACTGACTTGTCTTTCATAACACTTTTTCATTGATCTTTGTGAGCATTCTTATAAGCAGTACCTTATCAGGGACCTCTAGCACAAATGTGAGCTTTAAGTAGTTGCTTCTTTGAGGAAGTTTTAGGTTCTGCTGATGTTTTTGATCAAATAACCAAAATGAAAGCATTGCCAAAAAAGATTTTGTGGAGAAGTTCACTTTAGAATGATTAGCCGCTTCACCTCTCTAGGAAAACCAATGCTTATAAAGGAATAGATCTATGTCCAGACACTATGCCTATATGTTATTGCATTTAGAATTATTAAATGTCCCGTTTTTGCATTATAGATGAAAAAGCAGACTCTGTCAGTGCAGTATTTCAAGTATTGTTGATAAGAATTTGAATACGGTGTCTTGAGTGTGTCTTTGCTCTCAGATGTATCCTCTGCCCTCTTCTTGCCCACCCCTTGTCCTGCACACTTTGGCAGGAGCTCTTGCACCCAGCTACTTTTGAATGGCTTCCATGGAGTGGGATGGTTAGGACCAGTAGATACTGGGAGACAAGAGGACTCAAGTTTGAATACCTCCCCTGTTTTGCTTTGCTTGAAATAACCTTTCTAGAAGCAGCTCCAGCTCAAAAACTGTAACTAGACCCACTGGACCTGAAAGTAAGGTATGAATTCCCATGGAACCTTAGTTCCACTGGAGGAATCTAACTAAAGTTTTAACTTCAGTACATGGCCTCCTCTTTGAAGCTCTGGTATCTCAACTGCGACCCTGAGTTGTAGCCTAGTAGTTGTCATTGCTACTGTGCACACTAATCTTTGAATTGCCCACCCTACCTTTTCCTGTCAACTATGTAAGCAATTCCCTGCTCCATAGAACTGCAAATACATAAATAGACAAATAGATAAATGAATAAATAATATTTCTCTGCTGCTGACTGCTCTTGACTAATAAAAGGTCAAATATAAGTCTGAGCCAGGCCCTGATAGCTCTCAACTGTAATCCTCACTATTCAGGAGGCTGAGATCTGAGGATTGTGGTTTGAAGCCAGCCTGGGGAGGAAAATCCGAGAGACTCTTATCTATAGTACACTGTTCAGAAAAGGCCAGAAGTGGCACTGTGGCTCAAGTGTTAGAGTGCTAGCCTTGAGCCAAAGAAGCTCAAGCACAGTGCCCAGGCCCTGAGTTCAACCATAGAACTGGACTAATATATCTATACCTGTAGCTCTATATCTATAGATATAAGTATCTATATCTATAGATATAGAAATATATATATTAATATATGTGTATATATAAAAACATACATAAACAGACATATAAACACACACAAATATGTGTATGTGTGTGTCTCTCTTTGATACATCTCTTTTTTGCAATTTTTAAATTGTGATTAAGTGATTGCATAAATTTCACAAATTTCACTGTATTGTGGGATAGTTAAGTCACAAACACATTCTAAGATTCATGGGGGCAATTGTCTTTATCATGGTCTATAAAGTTTATGAGTTCTATGAGGTTTGACAACACAGTTATTTCTTTCATATCAGGTGATCTGTATATTTCTTTCCTTTTGCTTAGTGTCAGCTGTTCCCTCTTTCCCACTCATTCCTTCCCTCCCATCACTGCCATTGAGTTGCTTATTTCGTTTTGATTAATATCCAGTGCAGCTGATGGGTCCCATTGTTATATGTTTTCCCCTCTTTCCCTCTATTTCTGTGTCCTCCTCCAATGTGCACATATATGCCATATATGTGGTCAGAAGGATGGGGTCATTTAGAAATGATTTGACCAGATGAGTGGAGGTCCTTTGTTTCTCAAGTCTTATTTACTTTGTCTTTTCTCTTTACATTTTGTATTTAACATCCACCTATCAGGGATACCATGTGCCATTTGTCCCTTTGCTCTTGGTTTACCTAACTCAACATGGTTTCTTCTAGTTCCATCCATTTCCCTGTGAATGCCATTATTTTGTCCTTTCTAATGGCTGCATAATATTCCATTGTATATTGGTACCAGAATTTCTGGATCCATTCATCTGTAGTAGAGCATCTGGGTTGTTTGCATTTTCTGGCTATTGTAAACAGTGGTGCAATAAACATGGAGATGCATGTGTCCTTGAATCCTGGTTCCTTTTGCTCAGGATAGATGCCTAGGAATGGTATGGCTAGGTCATAGGGGAGGTTTATATTTAGCTTTCTGAGATGCCTCCAGATGCTTTTCAGAGTGGTTGTATAAGTGTACATTCCCACCAGCAGTGTAATAAGGCTCCTCTTTCTCTGCATCCACACCAGCATTTGTCACTGGCTGAATTTAGATTGTGGGCCATTCTGACTGGGATAAGGTGGTGTCTCTGGGTTGTCTTTATTTGCATTTCCTTTACAAACAGAAAAGGTGAACATTTCCTCATGGTTTTTTTTTTTTTTTGCCATTTTTATCTCTTCTTCTGAGAAGTCTCTCTTTAGTTCCCTTGCCCATTTGTAATTGGTTTGTTGGGTTTGGGAGGTATTATTTTCTTCAGTTCCCTGCATATACTGGATATTAGCTCCTTGTCTGATATATTGCTGGAAAGTATTTTTTCCCAGTTGTTGGCTGTCTTTCTAGGGTGATTGCTATGCCTTTAGCTGTGTAGAAGCTTGTTATTTTAAGGTAGTCCCATTTGTCGAGTCTCTCTCCAATTTGTTGGACCTCTGCTCAGGAAGTTCTTGCCTGTGCCTATTATAAGTTCAAGTGTCTCTCCTACTCTGTTCTGCAATAGTTTCAGTTTCAGGTTTGATGTTGGTCTTCAATCCATCTTGAGTTTACGTTACTGCATGGAGACAGGCTGTGGTCCACTTTTAGTTTTCTTCAGGTGGCCACCCAGTTTTCCCAGCACCAGTAGTTGAAGAGACTGTGCTTCTTCCACTGTGTGACTTTGGCCGCTTTGTCAAATATCAGCTGATGTATGTGTGTGGTTTTATTTCTGTATCTTCTATTCTATTCCATTGGTCTTTGGGTCTGTTTTTGTGCCAATACCAAGCTGTCTTTGTTATTATGGCTCTATAGTAGAGTTTGAAGTCTGGCATCAAGATCCCTCCAGTGTTGTCTGTTTTGCCTAGAATTATTTTGGGTATTCTAGTTCCTTTTTTGTTCCAGATGAATTTTTGTATTTGTTTTCTATATTTCAGTAATGAACAGTCATTGGGATTTAAATGGGAACTGCACTAAATTTGTATATCAATTTTGGCAGTATGGTCATTTTCACTATATTAAGTCTACCTATCCAAGAACATGGAAAGTCTTTCGATTTCTTAGTATCCTCTATAATCTCTTTAAGTTTTTATAGGTTTCATTAAATAGTTCTTTTACATCTTTGGTTAAGTTAATTTCTAAATTTTTTTGAGGTTATTGTGAATGGGGTTGTTTCCCTGATTTCCCTTTCTGCTTGTATATTGTTGGTGTACAGAAAGGCAACTGATTTTTGTGAGTTAATTTTGTATCCTGCTACTTTGTAGAAGTGACTTATAAGTTCTAGGAGTTTGGGGTTGGATTTTTTTGGATCATGTAGGTATAGTACCATGTCATCTGCAGAAAGAGGTAATTTAACTACTTCCTTCCCGATGGAGATCCCTTTAATGCCTTTTCCTGCCTTATTGCTCTGGATAAGGATTCCAGAACTATATTGAGGAGGAGTGGTGAAAGTGGGCATCCTTGCCTTGTTCCTGATTTTTGGAGAATCGGTTGTAGGTTTTCCCCATTGAGTATAATATTGGCTATTGTTCTGTTGTATATGGCTTTTATTGTTTTAAGGAATGTTCCTTCTATTCCTATTTTCTCCATAGCTTTTAGCATGAATGAATGTTGTATGTTATCCAAGGCCTTTTCTGCATCAATGGAGATAATCATGTAGTTCTTGACCTTGGATTTGTTGATGCGATGGATTGCATTTATTGATTTATGCATGTTAAACCATCTCTGCATCTCTGGAATGAAGCCTACTTGGTCGTAATGTACGATTTTTTTTAAATGTGTTTCTGGATTCTGTTGGCTAGAATTCGGTTAAGATCTGTGTTTATCAAGGAGATTGGTCTGTAGTTCTCTTTTTTTGTTGGGTCTTTGCCTGGTTTGGGGATGAGTATGATATTGGAATCATAGAATGAGTTTGGGATATCTCCCTCTGTTTCTCTTTCTCGGAAGCATATGAGGAGTATGAGTATTAGTTCATTTTTAAAGGTCTTATAGAGTTCTGTAGTGAATCCATCTGGTCCTGGGGTTTTCCTTCTTAGGAGACTTCTGAATGATTCCTATTTCTCATTGTAAGATCTTGGCTTATTTAATTGTTCTGTTTGGGCAATTTGTACTTCTCTAAAACTTCATCTATTTCTGCTAGGTTTTCTTTCCTTAGTATAGTTTCTGGAAATACTTCTTTATAATTGTTTGGGTGTCTTTAGTATTTGTTGTAACTTTTCCCGTGGCATCCCTGATCTTATTGATTTGGGTTTCTTCTCTTTTTTTTTTTTTTTTTTTTGTTTATCTTGCTAAAGTTCTATCAATTTTATTATTTTTTTAAAACAGCCTTTTTTTATTAATTTTATTTATGGTTTTCTTAGTTTCTCTCTCATTGATCTCAGCTCTTATTTTGATTATCTTGCTCCATCTAGTAACCTTAGGTTCATTTATTTTGACATGATTTTCCAGCAGTTTCAGCCACAACATGAAATTATTTTCTTGGTCTGTGTCTATTTTCTTCATGTGTACACTGAAAGCTATAAATTTACCCCTCAGGATTGCTTTTGTCCTGTCCCACAGGTTTCTTTGTGATGTGTATTCCTTGTCATTAGATTGTAGGAACTTTTAAATTTCTTCTTTAATTTCTTGTTACCCAGGTATTGCTCAAAAGTGTGCTGTTCAATTTCCATGTATTTGAGCAATTTCTACAGTGTCTTTTGTTATTGAGAACTAGCTTGGTTCCATTGTGGTCAGACAGGATTCAAAGGATTATGTCAGTCTCCTTGTATTTGTTTAAATTCCTTGTATGAACTATGATATGATCTATTTTCGAGAAAGTTCCATGAGATGCTTAGAAGAATAGGCACTGTGTCATTTTAGGGTTGCAAACTCAGTAAATGTCAATTAATTCCACTTGAAATATGGCCTCACTTAACTCTGTGGCTTCTCTGCCAATCCTCTGGTTGGTAGACCTGTCTTTTGGTGAGATTGGGGAACTAAACTCTCCTAGTATTGAAAGGTTATGAGGCAGTGACCATTTGTTTCTTGTTTCACCTAGCGGAGCAACACATGGTAGTACACCTGGTTGTGAGACTTTATACGCCCTGCAAATCCTTAGCTCGGGGCTCTCCTCCAAGGCTCTGCTGTGTCAGAGTGTAGGAAGAGGCCTGAGCTACAGTCCACCTAAATAAAACCTTAAAACAGCTGTAATGTCTGACTCTCAGTGGTCTTCTTGGTGGGGGTCCTGCGACCTGGACACAACATATTAGTGGGGACTCATTCAAGATCCCCCCAAAGGCCCCTGAGACCTCAGACTCCAAAGGTAAAACAGCGCTGTCTTTGTTAATTTGTCTTGTCCTGTTGTTGTCTGTTTGCACTTTCATTTTCCTTTGTGAGGACAAACGCTCCGATTCATATTGTGTAAAGGGTTGTTGAAATAGACACGCTGGTCCGACAAACCTGTAGGAACTGGGAGAAGTCCCAGATCCTCTTGTGGGGGGGGGTTCTTGGAACCCCGCCGTGAGAATTGTGGGGTATGGGTTTGTTTGGTGTTCGGCCGGAACTGAACAAGAGGGCCTCCTAACCAAGGCCAAACTCACTCACTCTGTATCTGCTACTGCTGCTGTGGGGCGTGGGGTGTTGTGGAACCCTGCCGTGACAGGAGTCAGCGGACCAATTTGGGAGATCTCCACTTCGTAACTGTCAGGCCTGCATGTGTTTTGTTTGTATTATTTATTGTTTTTTTGGACTGTATGACTGACGGGCCTGGAAACCATGGGCAACCCTCCATCTAGCCCCCTAGACTTACAAAAAGAAACTAAGAAAGAGGAAAAGAAATTGTACCCCCCGCTTTTTCAGGGAGATGATTTGGAAGAAGAAATATTCCTCCCCCATACTCCCCTTCCCAGGTTCCTTCTGTGGAGCCTGAGAATATTCAAGAGGAGAAGGCAGCTATAGAACCAGCAGCCAAACACTCGGCACCTGCCCTTAAAGTTTCTTAGGGGCCAGTCACTCGACGATGCCATCTAATGCAGCTGTTTTTCTCTTATGCACTGTAGATCCTGTGGATGTGGATGGTAGACAGAAATCCCAAAAATGGCCATTTTCTACCAGTGATATATACAATTGGTTTGCCCAAAATGCCCCCTTTTCTGAGAAACCCCAGAATTTAATTCGTTTATTTGAAACTATTCTCTTTACTCATCAGCCCACTTGGGATGATTGTAGTCAGCTTTTGCAGGTACTTTTTACCACTGAAGAGAGAGACCATATCTGAGAGGCATCCTGGCAACATATCCCTGGGCCCACAGGAGTGCCCATCACAGATCCTGCCTTGATCGCTGCCTATTTTCCTGAGATCTGACCAACATGGTACTACAATTCTGTTGAAGTTAGGAAGTGACTCCTCCTCTATCGCCAGGCTCTGTTGGCAGGTCTCAAGTTGGCAGCTCACTGACCTATTAACGTGGCCAAAGTTTATGATGTTAGACAGGGAGGAAGTGAACGTCTGGCAGCATATCTTGAGAGGCTCATGGTAGTTTTTAGTCAAAACCTTGAGACCCAGGAGTCGACTCAGATGATTATGTTTGCCTATATAAATCAAGCTGTACCAGACATAAAGCCAAAGTTGCTGGCTCTACACAGACTTGGTGAAAAGTTTATTAGGGATCTAGTAGCCATGGCGGAAAAGGTTTACAATAAGAGAGAGACAGAGGAGCAAAGACAGGAAAGGAAGGATAGAGAACATGAAATTGAGCGTGAAAAGAGAGACTTGGCCAAAGAAAAGAGGCCAGACTTGTTGGACTTGCCACTATGGCATAGCAAACATACCTGGTTCACAGACGGCAGCAGTTTCATTCAAGATGGAAAAAGGTACGCGGGTGCAGCAGTCACCATAGACACTGAGATAGTGTGAGCAGAAGCACTCCCTAAGGGAATGTCTGCACAAAGAGCAGAACTAGTGGTGCTAACAAAATCCCTAGAGATGGGAAAAGAGCAGAGACTAAACATTTACACAGACAGTCAGTATGTTTTTGCCAACATGCATGTGCATGGAGCCATTTACCAAGAGAGGGGGCTGCTGACAGCTGAGGGAAAGGCTATTAAAAACAAACAAGAAATTTTAAGCCTCATCCCTGCCTTATGGGAACCAGCAAATATTGCCATTATGCACTGCCGAGACATCAAAAGGGAACTGATTCTTTTTTTTTTTTTTTTTTTTTGGTCGGCTTGAACTCTGGGCCTGGGCACTGTCCTTCAGCTCTTCACCTCAATGCTCTACCACTTGAGCTACAGCACCACTTCCGGTTTTCTGGTGGTTTATTGGAGATAGGAATCTCACGGTCTCTCCTGCCTGGGCTGGCTTTGAACCGTGATCCTCAGATCTCAGCCTCCTGAGTAGCTAGGATTACAGGCGTGAGCCACTAGCGCCCGGCAAAAGGGAACTGATTCTATAACCAAAGGACATAACTTGGCCGATCAGGCAGCTAAGGAGGCGGCCCTCCAGCCCAGAGCAGAAGTACTGACTCTAGTAGATCCAGGGCCATGAGCTTTGCCTCATGAGCCTCAGTACTCCCAAGAAGATTGGAGTGGATAAAGAAAATTCCCATGGTCTATAAAACCCAGGCTGGTGAAAAACTGGGGAGGGGAAACTTATCTTGCCACAAAGGTTAGGAAAGGGGATACTTAAGAAAATCCATTGGACCTCTCACATGGGAACCCGAAGAATGCAGGACTTGCTCCGACTCAGAAGTAAAAATTAGGCAAGGAAATCAACTCATTGAGGACATTGTTAAAAATTGTAAAGCCTGTCAGCTCACCAATGCCCCCACTCAACCGGTTACAAAAGAAGCTTGCCTCCATGGAGATAGGCCAGGTGTGTATTGGAAAGTAGACCTCACAGAAAATAAAACTGGAAAATTTGGATATAAATATTTGCTAGTTTTTGTTGGGTTGAAGCTTACCCAACAAAGCATGAGACCGTGAACGTCATGGCTAAGAAGATCCTGGAAGAAATCCTACCCAGGTATGGCTTTCCATCCACCATCGGGTAGGATAATGGACTGGCCTTCATCTCAAAAGTAAGTCAGGGAATAGCCACAGCACTGGAGATGGATTGGAAATCGCACTGTGCTTATAGACCCCAGAGTTCAGGGCAGGTAGAAAGAATGAATCAGACTCTAAAAGAGACCTTAACTAAATTGGCTTTGGAGACTGGCGCAGACTGAGTATCGCTCCTTCCTTTTGCCCTGTTTAGAGTAAGAAATTCACCCTATCAGCTTGGCTTTACTCCTTTTGAAATAATGTATGGACACCCTCCACCCATTATCCCTAGCCTTCAGACTGAATTGCTTGCTGATTTGAGTGATACTGAATTTCAATGTAAACTTGACTATCTACAGCTTGTCCACAAAAATGTGTGGCCCCAGTTTAGAGCATTATATGATTCTGCCTCTATTCTTACCCCCTCCATTCGTTTAAACCAGGGGACTGGGTGCTTGTTCAAAGACACAACCTGAGATCTCTGGAACCACGGTGGAAGGGACCTTACATGGTGCTACTGGCTACTCCTCCTGCCCTTAAGGTAGATGGCATTGCTGCTTGGGTCCACTGCTCCCATTCCAGACCAGCTGACCCCTTTGCCCTGGACAACCAGGGCAAACATGGGAAGTCTCCAAGCATCCTAACCAACCATTTTGCATATGCCTCAAGAAAAGAAAAATGGACTGATTGCTATTGTTATTGTTGTTTATGGCTACTGTCAGAGAGGGACTAGAAATATAAGAACTCATTCAAGATCGAGTGCTGTTGGAGTTAATTTTGGGCAGGAGCCACAAGATTGTGTCTCAGGACCATAAGTCAAGCGGGGTGGGGCGGGGCGGGGAATGAATGGTTATGAGGCAGTGACCATTTGTTGCTTGTTTCAGCTAGCAGAGCAACACGTGGTGGTACATAGGGTTGTGAGCCTTTATAAGCCCTGCAAATCCTTATCTCAGGGCTCTCCTCCTAATCTCCGCTGTGTCGGAGTGTAGGAAGAGGCCTGAGATGCAGCCCATCTAAATAAAAACTTAAAACAGTTGTAAAGTCTGATCCTTGTGTTCTTTTTGGTGGGGGTCCTGCGATCTGGGCACAACAGTATTATAGTATTTGGATCTATTTTATTCTTTAATTTTGAGAGCATTTTCTTAACATATTTGTGTGCACTAGTATGTGGGTAATATAAGCTAATAATGGTTATATATTCTTCTTGGATTGTTCCCTGTATAAGTATGTAGTATCCTTCTTTTTCTATTTGTATTGATTTTAATGAAAAATTTATTTTGCCGGATATCATGATAGCTACTCCTGCTTTCTTGCTGGGAATATTTGCATGGTAGATCTTACTCCAACCCTTCACTTGGAGTTTGTTTTTATGTTTGGCTGTGAGGTGGGTCTCCTGAAGTCAACAGGTGGATAGGTCTTGTTTTCTGATCCAATCTGCAGTTCCTTTTCTTTTTATTGATGAATTGAGCCCATTAATATTTATGATTATTATAGAGAGATGCATTGTGTTTCCTGTCAATTTCCTGCTTTCCTAAGTTTTTCTTCTTTCCTTTCTTCCTGAGCTTATTAAGTCAGAATTCTAGTGATATCTGCTGATGTGAATTTCTGTTCATGATTGCTTTTTTCAGGTTGTGTTCCCCATATTAATATTCTTTGTAATGATAGCTTATTGTTTATGAATCCATTTATTTTTTCTTTATTTTTACAAATTTTAGTTTCTCCATTGGATGTGATTGCTAGCTTTCCTGGTTAAATCAGTCTGCGCTGGCAGTTATTGGTTCTCAAGGCTCGGATCATACTTTCCCAGGCCTTTGTTGCATTCAGTGTAGAGAGATCTGTAGTGATTCTGATTTTTTTCCCATTATAGTATAGTGGTACTCTACACAATCAGCAGAGTTTCTCTAGTAACAAACTATAAAAATGATCACTGAAAGTAGTCTTAATGCCATCTCTTTATTTACCTGGAATAGCACACTTCCAACAAATATAATCCAAGCTTCATTATCCATTATACACACGTGAGCATAGAGTAGTTTGATCTTATTTACTCTCCTTTTCCTTCTCCCTTCCCCTTGCCACTAGTACCTATACCCTGGATAAGACCTGTTTTTCCTGATTGTCATTCGCTTGTTTCAGTGTATGGTTATTATTCAAACGGGTTTCACCATGCCCTTTTATATGTGTGTAATTTACTCTATTGCTATCCTCTTTTGCTCTAATTTTCTCCTATCTCCAGTACTATCTATTACTCAAATGCTTTCACTGAATTTCATTCTGCTCTCTTCACAGGTGCACTGTATTTCTATATTGTTCATCAGCTAACATTTGTTTTTCCTTTCCTCTATATCATTCCTCAACAATCCCCTAAATTACAAACATTTTTATGTGTTTATGTATATGTTAACTTTTTAGGTCTAGCATGAACATATGAGAGAAAACATTTGACCTTTGTCCTTCTGAACATGGCTTACTTCAATTAATGTGTTCCCAGTTCCAACCATTTCTTCTTTCTTCTATTTAGAAATAAAATACATTTTCTTTCTTAAAAACTCTATTGTAAAGGTGATGTCCACAGGGGTAGTATGATTCAGGTAATGAGTACATTTTCTTTCGAACGGGGTCACCCCATCCGTCATTCTCTCCCAGTTTTCCACCTTCTGACTTCTCTCCCCCCAAAAGTTGTATAGTTCATATCCAACTGCAGATTGGTTTTCCTATTGTCCCACTATTTCTGTGTTCCCCCTTCCCAAATCAGATGAGCTTATATACAAGATGAAGGTTGCAGAAATCTTATACAACAACGGAAGGGAATGAAAGAAAGAAGATTGGCATCAATATTCATCAAAGAAATGTGTCTATAGTTCTCTTTCTTTGATGAGTCCCCAACTAGTTTTGGGATGAAGGTTATGATGGCTTGACAGAATGTGCTCGGTAGTGAACTTTCTCTTTCAATTTCATTGAAGAGTTGGAGGAGTATTGGTGTGGGCTCTGCAATGCAGAACTTGTAGAATTCTGCTGTAAAACCATCTGGTCCTGGACTTTTCTTAGCTGGGAGGGCTCTTATTGCTGTTTCTATTCCAATGCTTAATATGGGAATGTTGAGATGGTTTAACTCATCTTGGTTTAGTTTTGGCATGTCAATATTTGCTAGGAAAAGGTCCATTTTTGCCAAATTCTGAAACTTATTAGCATAAAGTTTTGAGAAGTATTCCCTTAAAATGTTCTGAATCTTGGTTGTTTCTGTGGTGATGTTTCCATTCTCATCTCTGAGTTTATTTATTTAGGTGTGTTCTCTTCTTTTTCTGATAAGTTTGCTAAGGGTGTGTCAATTTTGTTAATTTTTTCAAAGAACCAACTCTTTGTTTTGTTGATTCTTTCTATAGTTTTTTTGGATTCTAATTCATTTAATTCTAATTTAATTTTAATTATTTCTTTCCATCTACTCGATTGGGGTTTATATTCCTGCTATTTTTCAAGGAGGTTCAGATGTCTCATTAAATTGTTGGTTTCAGGTCTTTCCAATTTGTTGATGTAGGAACTCAGAGCTATAAACTTGCCTCTGAGTACTGTCTTTACTGTGTCACAGAGGAGCTGGTAATTTGTGTGCTCATTTTTGTTAAATAGCATGAACATTTGAATTTCCTTTCTAATCTCTTCCATGAATCACTCGTGATTCTGCAGTGTGTTGTTCAGCCTCCATGTGTTACCGGACTTTATTTGCTGGCTTTTTGTGTTGAGTTCTAACTTTATTCCCTTGTGGTCTGAGAGAATGCAAAGTATAACTTCCTTTGTGGCCTAAAATGTGGTCTATTTTAGAAAATGTTCCATGTGCTGCTGAGAAAAACGTGTATTGTGATGCTGCTGGGTGAAATATTCGGTAGATGTCTGTCAAAACTAGTTGATCTATGCAGTTGTTTAGACCTGCGGGTTCTCTTTTGAGATTTTGCCGAGTTGATCTATCTAGTGGGGAGAGTGGTGTGTTAAAATCCCCAACAATTAATGTCTTTGGATCTATGTGGGATTTGAGGGAAAGTAGTGTTTCTTGGATAAATTTGTGTGCTCCTTTGTTTGGCGAAAAGATACTTAGAATTGTAATATCCTCCTGAAGGAGAGATCCATTAATTAATCTGTAGAGACCTTCTTTATCTCTTCTCACAAATTTTAAGTTGAAGTCTATTTTATCTGGTATTAGGATTGCAATTCCCGCCTGATTATGGAGGCCATTTGCTTGGTAGATTCTGTTCCAGCCTTTCAGATTGAAAATGTGTTTGTTTTTAGGGGCAAGATGTGACTCCTGAAGGCAGCATATACAAGGATCTTGTTTTTTAATCCAACTAGACAGTCTATGTCGCTTAATTGGAAAGTTAAGTCCGTTAATGTTGATAGAAAGGACTGAGAGGTATTTGGGAGTTCCTGCCATGTTATCCACCTTCTTGGGGGCTGCAAAAACTGGGTTCTTCCTATGGTTCTTGGATTCTCAGTTTGTGTGCAGTTTCTTGGCCTTTATTGTGGTCTCCCTGGTTTTCTATGTGTAGGACATTTTAAAGAATCTTTTGTAGGACTGGTTTGGTGGAGATATATTGTTTCTTTTTTTATTCTTTGCTATGGAAAGTTTTTATTTGGCCTTCAGTTATGAAGGAGAGTTTAGCTGGGTACAGTATTCTTGGTTGATAGTTGTTTGTTTTTAGGGCATGGCATACATCATTTCAGGCTCTTCTTGCTCTCATTCTCTCTGCTGAGAAATCTGAGGTGATTCTAATTGGTTGCCCTTTATAGGTGATTAATCTTTTCTCCTTGATAGCTTTAAGGATCTTTTCCTTGGTCTGAGTTGATCCTGTGTGGATTATAATGTTGCAGTGGGGTGTCCTATTCTCGTCTTGTCTATTTGGGGTTCTAAAAGTTTCTTGTATCTGAATAGACCTATCTTTTTGCATGTTTGGGAACTTCTTTGCTAGGATCCTGTTAAACAAATTTCCTAGACCATTAACTTCTATTTCTAGGTGCTCCTCTACACACATTATCCTCAGATTATTCCTTTTGCTTGTGTTTTCCAAGTGTTGGATAGATCTGTCATATTTCTTGGACTTGTCTTGGATGGTTGTATGTTCTTTCTCTATAATATCTGGGCTGTCTTCAATCCCCGAGATTCGGTCTTCTGCATGGTCTAACCTGCTGTCAAGACTTTCTACTTTGTTTTTTATTTCTTTTCCTTCTAATTGGTCAGCTTTGATGGCTTCAAATTCTTTGTTGAAGCTTTGTTTTAGATCTTGTATGAACTTCCTTACTTCCTTAATTTGGTGCTCAGTGTTTATTCTCAAATCACTTAGTTGATTGGTTATGGTTTCCTTGTACTTCCATTCCTTCTGTTGGTTTCCATTCAGCATTCCGTTTGTGGTCTCCCGACTTCCTTCACCTCTTTGTTAATGGATACCATGAATGCCTTTAGTGATCTTTGTTTATTCTCATCCTGCTCTCTAAATTCCTGTATTACACTTTTTTTAGCTTCCTCACGTTCACACCATTCCTGTAGTTCTTTTTGAGTGTTCTTAGACTTCCTATGCCATTCCTACCTTTCTCTTTGAGAATTCTCAAGCTGCTCATGCAAGTCGTGTATTAGTTTTTGAGTATCTTCCTCACACTCATGCTATTCGTGTATAAATCTTGGTTTGCCTCCTCTCTCTCACTATCACGCTCATACAGAGTCCTTTTTAGGTTTTCAATCTTTTCATTTATCATGTTGGCCAGCAGTGTTTATAGAGCTATTTGGGAACACTACTCTGGATTATTCATTATCTATTTTGTCCCTGATTATCATGAGTGGGAGTGAGATACCCGGACTTGCTATTTTTCTTGTGTTTATTTTTCCGGCTTACTCTGCCCATTTGGGATGAAAATAACACCAGTTTTGTGCTAGAACACTATCTTAAGGCAACCATCAACCAAAGTCTGTATTTGCCCAGTCAATAGTCTGCAGATACAATCTAGTTCAACAGATGCATCAACAATTCATAAAAAAATCATACACGCTTATAAAACAGGATTCATTTCAGGGATGCAAAGCTTGTTCAATACACGCAAATCAATTAATATAATTAATCACATCAACAGGAGCAAGGATAAGAACCACATGGTTATCTCAATAGATGTAGAAAAAGCATTTGACAAGATCAAGCGCCCCTTTATGATGAAGGTTTTTGAAATATTAGGAATCCATGCAACATTCCTCAATACAATAAAAGCTGTATATGACAAACCTACAGCCAGCATTATATTAATGGTGAAAACTAAAGCCATTTCGTCTTAACTCAGGAAAAGGACAAGGATGTCCAGTC
Organism: Dipodomys merriami; assembly: GCF_024711535.1. Taxonomy (NCBI): domain Eukaryota; kingdom Metazoa; phylum Chordata; class Mammalia; order Rodentia; family Heteromyidae; genus Dipodomys; species Dipodomys merriami. Next base: position 2,830,986 of record NW_027203004.1, read on the forward strand.
TCTTCAATCTATTATTACAATGCCTAGCTACAGCAATAAGATAAGATGCAATCATAAAGAGGATCCAAATAAGAAAAGAATTAAAACTCTCTCTATTTGCAGATGACAGGAAATTGTATTTAAAGAAACCCATAGACTCCACTCCCAAATCACTCAAGCTGATTCAAAACTTTGGCAAAGTAGCAGGGTATAAAATTAAACCCCCAAAATCAATGACTTTTCTGTATGCCAACAAAGAGAAAAGTGTGGCTGTAATTAGGAAAGCAACTCCATTTGTAATAACCCCATAAAAAATAAAATACCTAGAAATAAGCTTAACGAAAGAAGTGAAGGGCTCTATGATGAAAATTTTAAAAACCTGAAGAAAGGATATCAAAGCAGAACTTAGAAAATGGCAAAACCTCCCATGCTCCTGGATTGAAAAGATCAACATCGTCAAAATGGCAATAATTCCCAAGGCTATCTATAAATTCAATGTGATACCTAGCAAAATTCCAACCTCATTCTTCAAGGAAATAGAAGAGGCAATCCAAATATTCATATGGAATAATGAAATATCCCGAATAGCTAAAAGGCTCCTCAACAGAAAGAACAATGCTGGAGAAATATCAATACCAAATTTCAAACTCTACTATAAAGCCATAGTAATCAAAACAGCTTGGTACTGGCACAAGAACAGACCTCAGGACCAATGGAATAGAATTGAAAACCCAGAAATGAACCTACAGACATATAGCCATCTAATGTTCCATAAGGGAGCTAAAAAAAATAGAATGGAAGAAAGACAGCCTCTTCAGTAAATGGTGCTGGCAAAACTGGTTAACTACTCTTAGAAAACTAACGCTTGATCCTTATATATCACCCTGCACCAGAATCAACTCCAAATGGATCAAAGACCTCGGATTCAAAGCAGACACTCTGAAAACATTACAGGATGGAATAGGAGAAATCCTAGTTCTCCTTGGTGCAGGCCGAAATTTTCTTAATAGAGACCCAGAAACACAACAAATCAAAGAAAGGTTGGACAAATGGGATTGTATGAAGTTGCAGAGCTTCTGCATGGCAAAAGATATAGCAAGCAAGATCAATAGAAAGCCCTCAGATTGGGACAAGATCTTCACTAGCCATACAACGGACAATGGTCTCATATCTAAAATATACCTGGAACTCAAAAAATTAAATCCCCCTACAACAAATCCTCAAAGAAAAAAACTGTCCAATAAATAAGGGGGCTAAATTAAAATATACCTGGAACTCAAAAAATTAAATCCCCCTACAACAAATCCTCAAAGAAAAAAACTGTCCAATAAATAAGGGGGCTAAATTCTTAAAGAGACACTCCTCTGAAGAACAAAGAAGGATTTCCAATAGACACAGGAAGAAATGCTCAAACTCTCTAGCCATAAAAGAAATGCAAATCAAAACAACATTGAGATACCACCTCACCCCAGTTAGAATGTCTATAACCAAGCACTCTAATAACAACAGATGCTGGAGGGGATTTGGACAGAAGGGAATCTTACTGCATTGTTGGTGGGAGTGTAAACTTGTTTAACCACTTTGGGAAGTAGTATGGAGGTTACTTAAATGTATCCACATAGAGCTCCCCTATGACCCAGCAATCCCACTTTGGGCATTTACCCAAATGTTTATGAACAACACCACACTAAAGCTACCAGCACAACTATGTTTATTGCAGCATTACTTACCATAGTAAGATGTGGAACCAACCCAATAACCCTCAGTTGATGAATGGATCAAGAAAATGTGGTACGTATACACAATGGAATTCTATGCCTCCATCAGAAAGAATGACATTGCCCCATTTGTTAGGAAATGGAAAGACTCGGAAAAAATTATATTAAGTGAAGTAAGCCAAGCCCAAAGAAACATAAATCCCAAGGTTTCCCTGATTTGCAATATCTAGTATATGTATGAGTTAAGCAAAAAAGTTCAGATAAGGTGATGTTAGGGAAATGAACCCTAAGATATGTATTCAGTTTTTTTTCTTTCATGCGATTGTTTCCAACACATTTATAAGATAATTTCTTTGTTGCTTTGTATGTCCCTCCCCCACAGTATAACCCCTGCTTTCACTGTATTTGATGTCAGTTTAATTTGTGGAGAGTAATGGGAAAAACAAGTCGTTTAAATATAGATACAGGTGGACCCATTGCAACAATGAGGTGTACAAGTCGTTATGTCGAAAACGAACTTTACAGCTTTGGTGGGGGGGGCTTGAAGGCTGGGGTGGGGTGGGAGGAGGTTGGGAAGGGACGGGAAGGAGAAACAAAGGAGGAGGCTACAATGCTTGATAATAAATGTACTCATTTTCTTGTCCATGTAATTGTAACCCCTCTGTACAGTATATTCACAGTAAAAAATAAATAAAAATTAAAAAAAAATAAAAGAAAAAGAAAGAAGAGAAGAGAAGAAAGATTTTAAAAAACTGAAACAGTACAATAAAAAACTTTTTACTTCCATTTTTTGGAGTTCATTTCTATAAATATCATTTTATATGCTCATATGTACATACCTATTGAGCCCTCTATTAAGGATATCCTCTTTTGGTCTCACTGTATGAATGTTTAGACTTCTGTTTAATTCATTATGTCCAAGTGTACTTATTTGTCTTTTACTATCCATTGGAATTTTTTGTAGATTTATAGGCACATTTTAATTATTACAAATGAGGGAAATTATGCAGCTTGTATTTCTTTGGGTCTGTCTTACTTCACTTACTATAATTTTTTTTCCAAGTTTTTCGTTTCCTTATGAACAAGGGAATGTCATGCTCTCCAAAAGAAGCATAGAATTACACTGTGTATACATATCACATTTTCTTTCTTTTGGAAAAACAGTTTTGTTCTATTCTAAAGATGCTATACAGAGTGGTTACAGTTACATGAGTAAGGCAATGAGTATATTTCTTGTTGAGCATTGTTACATACAATATTTTCTTTTTGTTTTCTCATCGTGGGGCTTGAACTCTGGGCTTGGGCCATGTCCTGGTGCTCTTCAGCTCAAGGCGAATGCACTACGGCTTGTGCCACAACACCACTTCCATTTTTTTCCTAGTGGTTTATTGGACTTGCCTGCCCAGGCTGGCTTTGAACCACGATCCTCAGATCTCAGCCTCCTGAGTATCTAGGATTACAGGCATGAGCCACCAGTGCCTGGCCACATTTTCTTGATCCATTCATTCATTGAGGGACATCTGAACTGATTCCATGTCTTGTGTATGGTAATCAATGATGCATTGAACATGGTCATGCTGGTGGCATTTTGTATAGCCTGATTTTAGACAATTAGATACATACCCAGGAGTGAAATTGCTGGGTCATAGGGAAGTTATATGTTTAGTCTATTAAAGAACCTCCATATTGCTTTCCAGAGTAGTTAAACCAGTTTGCATTCCTAACCACAGTGTAGTAATGTTCCCTTTTGGCCACATCCCCAATTGTTAAAGCATGTCTTTGGCCAGGCAGAAACTCTTCAGTTGTATGCAATCCCATTTACCTAGTTTTTGATTTGTTCTGATTCTGGATCATTACTTAGTAAGTTTTGAACTGTACTACCCCCTAACGTGTCCCCTATATCTTCCTGTAATATTATCAGGGTATCTGATCTTACATTAAAGTCTTTCATCCATTTGGAGTTGATTCTGGTGCAGGTTGATATATAAGGATCTAAATTCAGTTTTCTGCACAAG